>NW_012267284.1:82303-84580 GCF_000151885.1 Dipodomys ordii | reverse complement strand
GGGGCTGGGGCGGAGCCGAGCCCGGGCCGGACGGGGAATCGCCGCCGCGAACGTGGCGGCTTTCAGCACCCAGCGGCGCACGCCGCCCCGGACCGACCCGAAGGCTTGGCGTGGACTCTGGGCTCCTTTGCTTAGTTACTTGTGGCACTTTGGGGACGGTGAAGGCTGGCGTGGCTGCGCCAGGGAGGAGAGGCCGTGCGGGAACCCGAGCCGAGTGGCGTCAGGGAGGGAGAAGGGGACGCTTCCGGCCGCTCAGCCCGGCCGGATGTGGTGCGCAGCCCCAACTCGGGGACCAAAGTAGTCTCCGCCAACCCTTGGGGCCTCCGGCCTCGGTAACCACTGCGTTGCCTTCTGGGCAAGTACGCCACCCTTGGCCCAGTGGTGACCTTGCTTTGCTGCCCCCATTAGTTTAGATTTCCAAGAATGTTGTTGGAGAAGTTAGGATGTTTAGATTGAGTGACCTTCCCCCCCTGCCCCCACCCCCGCCCTGCTCCCCTTCCTTGCCCCAAACTATGGAGGAAAGTGGCTTTCTTTTGGCCAGTGTTATGAATTTGTACTAACTTGTAAGCCTTTATACTTCTAGGTAGAAAAACCTAGTTTCTAAATCACCTTAACCAGGAGCCCAGGCGGTCAGTATCCAGTGGTAGGCAACGTTGTAAATTGCATTATCTTTCTAAAACTTGGCAGACTTAAATTTCTAAGTTTTTAGCATAAGGGTGCTGGTACTGGGGCTCGAACTCAGGGCCAGAAAGTTCCCCGTAGCTTTTGTGCTCAAGGCCAGCGTTCTGGGACGACCATAGACTTACTTGTAGCTCTTTTGGTGGTTAGAGATAACCAGTCTGGATAAAAGTCTCAAGTATGTTCCTGCCTCAGCTATCTTCAGACTGCTGTCCTCAGTTCTCAGCCTCCTGAGGTAGCTAGTTTTACAAGTATGAGCCATCAATGTCCAGCTGTTTACGTTTCTTTTAAAACATAGTATTAATGTTTATACTAAGATAGTTTCTAAGCATTGTCAGCAGTACTCTTATTTTCAGATTTAATATAGTCAAAAACCTCTGGATAGTCACTAAATCGGAAATTACTAAGATGTTGTGTGTGGTAAAGTACATAAGAAACTCTTGGTGTATCTGAAATTATTCTAATTTTCAAGTGCTTCACCACTGGAATGCTTCCCCAGTCCTTTATCCACTAAATTGCCTAGAATAGCCTCAAAACTTTGTCCTGCCCAGTCTTCCCAGTAGCTGAGATTATAGGCATTTGACAACATGCTGAGTATGAGCTAGGCTGAATACACCAAGCTATTTACTACCTTTAAGAATGAATGGAATATATGTTTTCTGTGGTATATTGTCCTGTAAATTTCAAAGGTTAGTATTAATGAACAACCTATACTTTCCATTTTGTGTTTGTAAAATTAATTTCCTAGTCTTATGCTTAATTTCCATAAGATAGTAATAAATTGGCATGATTGTGTTTGAAAATTGTCCATGAAGTATTAGTATCCCCACATGAAATTGACTAAAATTTTTCCTATTATAATCAAATCCTGATAGATCATGTTTACTGGTTTATACAAATGATACACATGATGTAACTTTTTGTATGTGTCTTATTTAACTTAGGGCCTGGGGCTTGCTTACGCATACTTCCTGGTCTTTATTTTTACGTTGATCATTTTAGAGAGAGTCCCATCTCCTACCTGTCCTATTTTTACACATCCTGTGGTAGCTGGAATGATGGGCATACACCACCATAGCTCCATTGAGAGGCTCTTACTTGGCTAGGGAAGACTGTGCTGTGGTGTTCAGCTCTTGAGAAGTTCTTCCCCATAGGCCAAGCTGGCCTTGAAGCCATGATCCTCCTGGTCTTTACCTTTCCAAGTGCCACTGGTGCAAATAAAATGATAACTGTAAGAAAGACATAGCACTAATGCTTGGCTGTCTGTTACTAGGCATGTCATGTTACCCAGAGAACTTTCTAAACAAGTACCCAAAACTCATCTGATGTCTGAAGAGGAGTGGAGGAGACTTGGTGTCCAACAGAGTCTTGGCTGGGTTCATTACATGATCCATGAGCCAGGTAAGTTCTGCTTTAAAAATTGTTAATTGAATTAATAGTGGTCAGGTTTTTTTTTGGGGGGGGGGTCTGGTCGTTGGGCCTGAACTGTGGGCCTGGATGCTGTTCCTCAGCTCTTAAGCTCAAAGCTAGCGCTCTACCACTTGAGCCACAGCGCCACTTCTGGCTTTTTTCATTTTGCTTATGTGGTGCTGAGGAATC
>NW_012267284.1:76133-82253 GCF_000151885.1 Dipodomys ordii | reverse complement strand
GACCGGACCAAAAAAAAAAAAATAGATCAAAGACCTCAAAGTTAGACCTGAAACTTTGAAACTTACTTTAGAACTACTACAAGATGGAGGAGAAATAATAATAATTCATTGGCATAAGCAGGAACTTTCTGAAGAGAGGCACAGCAAATACACTTGACAAATGGGATTACATCAAACTCAGAAGTCAATGTACATTAAGTAAAACTGAACTAATTAACTTGAGGTTAGGGACAGGAGGGAGAAATCGGGGGAAAATGAAGGAAGGAATGACAGTGACCAAGAAGCACTGTTCTTATAACCTAATTTGTTTTAATTAATTTACTTTGTTATAACAGAGGTGATGTAAAGAGGGATTACAATTACATGTGTCAGGTAATAAGTACATTTTGTACAGTGTCTTCTGTTCCTTCACTATCTCCCCATCCCTCCCGTCTCCACCCAGGAGTTGTACAGTTCACTTTCATCAGTGGCCAGCGAGTTCCACTGCTGTACTTTTTTGCCCTTTTCCCCTCAAGTTCTGTTTCTTCTCTCCAACCATCCAACCTGACTTAATTGTATAACCCTTTTGTACAATTACTTAAAAAAATTTCAAAAAAAGAAACAAACCTGTTAAACGTGGGAGAGTGACAGACTGGATTAGTTTCCTCCAGGTATGTGTATACACACACATGGAAATGTCACAATGAACCCTCCTCCTTTCACAATTAATGTATGCTTATTTAAAAAAAATTGGGCCGGGTGCTGGTGGCTCACGCCTGTAATCCTAGCTATTAAGGAAGCTGAGATCTGAAGATCACAGTTCAAAGCTAGCCCAGGCAAGAAAGTCCGTGAGACCCTTATTGCCAATAAACCACCAGAAAACCAGAAGTGGCGCTGTGGCTCAAGTTGTACAGCACTAGACTTGAGCTGAAGAGCTGAGGGACAGTGCTAGGCCCAGAGTTCAAGCCCTATGACTGACCAAAAAAAGAATGCTTAGTATTCAAAAATTTTATCTCAGGGGCTGAGGTTATAGCTCAAGTGATAGAACACTTGCTTAGGCCTTGAGTTTAATCCTCAGCTCTGCAAGGAAACTAAAAATAAAATAAATTATATTGTTTTGATTAAAAATTTTAGTTAATGTTTCACAGCTGAACTTTTTATTCACTCGGCCCACTATAGATGCTTGATGTGGAGGCTCACAAACCACAAGGGAAAAATGTTGATGCAAATTTTAAAGTGCATTCTAGATAGCTAGCATTATTATTTGGGTAAGCAGAATCAATGTTATCCTCAAGTGTAAGGCTCTCCCACAAGACAGTAGCAGCCAACCAGGACTACTTTTGCCATTGTGCACTAAACTTTTAATGTCATTAATTGTCACTGTCATTAGTGCTCTGCTGATAGCAAAGTTCCAGATGAATGATGAATTGTAATTCTTGGGCATGCTCTACTCTTAGCTTAGAAAGGACCAGTATTCTTTCATTAGGTAAATACCAATCCAAACCTAAACTTCCTGTGAGAGCCATTATAAAAATAAAGTAGCAGAGAGACTGGGGATGTTGCTCAGTAGTATGAGGCACTGAGTTAAATCTCTAGCACTGTGCTGGGTGCTGGAGGCTGTAATCTGGGCTAGTCAGGAGGCTAAGATCTGAGGATCATGGTTCAAATCCAGCCCCAGCAAGAAAGCCCTTGAGACTCTTATCTCCAATAAACCACTTAGAAAACCGGAAGTGGCACTGTGGTTCAAGTGGTAGAGCGCTAGCCTTGAGCTGAAGAGCTGAGGGACAGCGCTCAGGCCCAGAGTTCAAGCCCCACAATTGGAAAAAACAAAACAAAACTCTAGCACTGCAACAACAACAATGACAACAACAACAAAAACACAAAGCTGAGAAATCTAATTCCTGTTCATTGCTGAATTTTTTTGCCAGTCTTGGGCTTGAACTCAGGGCCAGGCACTGTCCCTGAGCTTCTTTTGCTCAAGGCTAGCACTCTACTTCTTGAGTCACAGCATCACTTCCAGCTTTTTCTGTTTATGTGGTACTGAGGAATGGAACCCAGGGCTTCATGCATGCTAGGCAAGCACTCTATTACTAAGCCATGTTCCCAGTGAAATTTTTGTCAGTCCTTTTAGTCAATCTTGCCATCATACTGGAAACTTTCAGTATGACTTTATTAGAGCATGAGCCTAGCACCATGGAAGCCCTGGCTCAATCACTTGAGTGTACTTCCAGCTCTGCGTTTTGCTGGTTATTTTGAAGATGGAGTTTAGCAAACTTTTCTGCCCAGGCTGGCCTCAAACCTAGTATTTCATCAGATAGTAGCCTCCTGAATAGCTAGGATTATAGGCATGATCTCATGTTCTGTTGTTGTTGTTGTTTTTGCTTTTTGATCAGTCGTGGAGCCTGAACTCTGAGCCTGGGAGCTGTCCCTGAGCTCTTCAGTTCAAAGTGAGTGCTCTACCACTTGATCCATGGCACCACTTCTGGTTTTCTGGTGGTTAATTGGAGATAAAAGTCTCATGGACTTTCCAACCTGGGCTGGCTTTGAACTGTGATCCTCAGATCTCAGCTTCCTGAGTAGCTAGGATTACAGGCATGAGCCACTGGCACTTGACATGATCTCATGTTTTGACATGCCTTCAACTTCGTAACTTCCTTACAGTTTCTTCCTGTCCATCCTCCACATTTCTCTTAGTTACCCTTATCATATTCAATATTACATGGCTCACATTAATCAGTGAACAAACTTCTTAGAAAGGAGCCCAAGAGTCGGGTGCCAGTGGCTTACGCCTGTAATCCCAGCTACTCAAAAGGCTGAGATCTGAGGATCGTGGTTCAGAGCCAGCCCAGGCAGGAAAATCCATGAGACTCTTATCTCCAATAAACCACTAGAAAAAAAAAAAAACCGAAATGGCACTGTGGCTCAAGCGATAGAGCGCTTGCCTTGAACTGAAGAGCTGAGGGATAGTGCTCAAGCCCAGAGTTCAAGCCCCATGACCTAAAAAAAAAAAAGAAAGAAAGAAAGAAAGAAAGGAGCCCAAGAAACCTTTCTCAGGTTGGCCCAATCCATTGTATTAGTTTCTTACTACTGTTTTAACAAACTACTACAAATTCAGGAACTTAAAATACAATGTACTACCTTATAGTTCCTTAAGTCAGAATTCCTATTTCAGGACTTAGGTTAAAATCATAGTTGGTAGCAATGCTGAGTTCCTTCTAGAAAACAGGGAAGAATCTGTTCTTGTTTTCCAATTTCCAGTCAGCTGCACACCCTTCGTGTCACATAACTGAACTTTGTCTCCCTCCTATAATCACCTTTCTGGGTCACCTTAATGGAACATGGGGGCAACTATCTGCCTCATCTGTTCTTCAGATTCACTTCCCACTACTTTCCTCCTCAAATTCTCTACGTTCTAAGCTATAATCCTTCACTATTTTTCGGGTACAGTATGTTTTTCTACATCTTTATAAATGCTAACTTCTCTATTGGAAAGGTGTTTCCCCTCTTCTGGTTTTCTACCTATATAATTCCATAAGATAGTATAGATGACTGGTTATGAGGCCTATATAAGTGGAAGGCCAGGCCTAAAACTGAAGTCAGATTGTTCAAGATGAAATATGAGTCTACTACTTAATAGCTTCATGGATTATTCTTTTACTTAGGTCTTAAGTACCAGGCTATAAGAAATATATGGGATGGAAAAACAAATTACACCATGAGAAAGATCTCAAATCTAGACAGGAATGTCTGACAGGCATAATGAAGGTTCAAAACAAAGTATATGTGAGGTAATCAGGAAAAATTTGAAGCTAAGGAACTCTAAGCATAATGACTGGTTGAATATCTTTTAAAGTTGGACATAATAATGCCTATTACTGGGGTTACAGGTGTGCAAGAGAATTGTGAGTTCAAGGCCAGCAAGATGTTCTGTAACAAAAGAGAAAGATGACCCATGACTAGCGAAATTAGTTGAAGCTCAGTCATTGGTACATGGGAGTTGATTACACTAGTTTGATTTTTCCACAATCTCTTTAAAAATATATACATTAAGAACTTCTTTCCCAGGTTCTGTGGAATAATTTATCTCCCTTAAGAGTTTACATCTTTACCATTATAGTACATAAGACTTAGGACATGCTCATCATATACAAGGGACTTTTCAAGTGCTAAGCACAAAACAGTAAACAAATGCACTAATTGGTTACATGGAAGGTATATTATAATGCAAGGAAAAACAATACATAAGGCAACAAGCAATTACAAAGTATAATAAACGGTGGGCAGGAAACGCATAGTATTCTTTTTTTTTTTTGGGTCCGGTCGTGGGGCCTGAACTCTGGGCCTGGGTGCTGTCCCTCAACTCTTCAGCTGAAAGCTAGTGTTCTACCACTTGAGCCACAGCGCCGCTTCCGGCTTTTTTGTTTTTGCTTATGTGGTGTTGAGGAATCGAACTCAGGGCCTCAGGCATGCAAGGCAAGCACCTTAACCACTGAGCCACCTTCCCAGCCCAATGGAAACGCATAGTATTCTATCAATAGAGAAACCTGAGGAGATCAAGGTACCTAACTGCAGAGAGGGTGACTAAGAAAGACCTTTTACAAAGAGGCACTCTCAGACTAACATCTGAGGTATGCTATGTCTTATGGAGAGAATTTACACACAATTTATAGGTTAAAAACCTTAATCCCAGCTTCCATCCCAGTGACAGTGACTTAGGAAGTAACGTGCCATTAGTATAGCATAGCACCACCAATAAATCCTAAATTTTGTAAGCTGTCAGGAGATCTCATCATCCCCATACTGGGGCTTGAACTCAGAGCCATGATGCTCTTTTTTGTTTTGTTTTTTGGGTCCGGTCGTGGGGCCTGAACTCTGGGCCTGGGCACTGTCCCTCAGCTCTTCAGCTCAAGGCTAGTACTCTACCACTTAAGCCACAGCGCCACTTCCAGCTTTTTTCTTTTTGCTTATGTGGTACGGAGGAATCGAACCCAGGGCCTCATGCATGCAAGGCAAGCACTCTACCACTGAGCCACCTTCCCAGCCCCATGATACTCTTTCTTAAGTGTTTCAACTCAAGATTTGTGCTCTACCACATAAGCCACCTTTACAGTTTCAGCTTTTTGGTGATTAACTGGAGAATCAGGATCCTCAGATCTCAGCCTCTGGAGTAGTTCAGATTACACACTGAGCCACCAGTACTGGTGGCTTTTAATCATGTTAGAAGACACAGAAATGGGCTGTGTGAAGCCTCAAAAAGGATAGTCTAAGAATTGTGTTAGCACCTGACCTTCCTTCTGCCAGCAGAAAAGGGGATTTGTTCCTAACACCCACGCTATCTATGGCAGTTCTCCACAGAAGCCCCATGGTACAACAGGGTGGGAGGGACACAGTGTGGGTTCAAATCATTGTGCAAGGTGCAGAACAATTTTATTTCCTATAAAACTAAGCAAATACCAACATGTTGTAAGTCACTTCTAATTATATGATGTAAAAGTAACTATCTTCACATCTTGGTTTATATTCCTCCAGTAACTTATTTTACAAACACATAAATGCCTTTTTTTTGGTGCCGGTCTTGGGTCTTGAACTCGAGGCCTGGGTACTATCCCTGAGCTTTTTCTGTTCAAGACTCTACCCCCTTGAGTCACAGCTCCACTTCCAGCTGTTTGCTGGTTAACTGGAGACGTCTCCCCAATTATAGATAAAACTTTCCTGCCCAGGCTGGCTTTGAACTGCAATCCCCAGATCTCAGCCTCTTAAGTAGCTGGGATTAAGGTAGTGTATTTCCGTGCTGGGCCTGGGACTCCAGGCCAGTTCTCTACCTCCAGCATTTTGGCTGTTATTTGGAGATAAAAGCGCACTTCCTCTGTGCACTTCTGAAGTTGGGAGTCAGTATTCAGAAGCCAGGGGAATTTCAAAATCACTCTCAGCCCCATTAAGGCAGCTGCAAGCGTTGTTACTTTGGGGGTGCGGAAGACCCCCCTCTCCCCCCTTGAGATGGACAACTGGGGTAAGTCTACAGAGACCGTCCCGCCCCGGCGCTTTTCCAGAAGCTTCCAACGTTGGAGAACTGTTTCCTCCAGAGGGTATGCTGAAGACCTGGCAGGTAGGTGCGTCCGGGAGGCTCCCCTCCCCCCTTCC
>NW_012267284.1:74610-75356 GCF_000151885.1 Dipodomys ordii | reverse complement strand
CCGCCTCCTCACACCCACCACTTTTCGGCTAGTCTTTTCACGCTACTCTGACGGACGCGGCGCCACCCGGCCTCCCCTACCCAGTCTGCTCCCAATTCCCCTCGCCCGCTCCCCATCCTGCCCCCGCCAAGCCCCGCGAGGAGATGAGAGAGCTCGAGAACCGTCCCTCCCACCTCCCACCCCCGGGCACACGAGCCCGGAGGCCTTTAACGTCCGGGTTCCGCCCTAACAGGACTACGCTCCCGTCCGTCAAAGCCCTTCTCCCGCCCCCCGAAGCCTCCCTAACGGTCTACTTCTTCCCTCGGGCAACCCCCAACAGACCTCTGGTTGGTTAAGCCGCGGAAGGACGGCAACGATTGGCCGGTCACTGGGTTGGCTCGTGGGGAAGGTGATTGGTCCATGGTACTATCCAATTGGAGGTGGGCTGTCGGATTCAAATTTGGAGCGTTGGGCCTACAGTCGTTAGTCGAGTCCTTGCCCCTGCCGAGAGCGGACGTGCGCCCGAGCTGTTCCCGGTTTCTCTCCGCAAACTTCGTCTTTCACCTCTGCGCGCCGGAAGGATGGCCCACAAGCAGATCTACTACTCGGATAAGTACTTCGACGAGCACTACGAGTACCGGTGAGCAGTCTTGGCGGCCCGTCCCCCGCTCTCCGGGCGGCGGTGTGGGGCTGACGGCGTAGGGCCGCGGCCGCGGGTGGTGGGCGGCTCGGCCGTGCCTTTGTTGGTCCGCGGGGCGTGAAGGGGC
>NW_012267284.1:17718-71095 GCF_000151885.1 Dipodomys ordii | reverse complement strand
TGAGCCACAGCGCCACTTCTGGCTTTTTTCTTTTTGCTTATGTGGTGCTGAGGAATCGAACCCAGGGCCTCATGCATGCAAGGCAAGTGCTCTACCGCTGAGCCACCTTCCCAGCCTCCCTATTTTATTTACATCCCACTGCCTTATGCTATTCTATGGTAATAACCAACAGTTTTCCAGACATTGAGTAAAAACAGACTAAAACTTTGCAGAGTTAAATTTTACTTTAATCTGGGATTAATCAGTAAGTGTAACTTTTTTGAGCAACATTCAAAGACCTGTGGACTCCAAATTAGATAGGATAGCCATCTTTTGTTTAAGTAAAATAACATCATCATGATGAGGGCACATATTCGAATTTCCGGGGGCTTTCTCTGATATACATAAGCAACTGAGGAATGGGAAACTCCATAGATTTCCTGGGTCAAGCCTCATTTACTGAAACAGGTTCTATGGAGGATATGTGTCTTTCGTTGGTGGTTGTGGGGCTTGAACTCTGGGCCTGGGTGCTGTCCCTCAGCTCTTCAGCTCAAGTCTAGTGAGTGCTCTACCACTTGAGCCACAGCACCACTTCTGGTTTTCTGGGTGGTTTATTGGAAATGAGTCTTGTGGACTTTACTGCCTAGGCTGGCTTTGAGCCAATCCTCAGATCTTAGCCTCCTGAGTAGTTAGGATTGTAGGCGTGATCTACTGGCTCCAGGCCCATTTCTTTTTTAAAGAACAATTTCCCTAGATAGCTGGCCCTCAAAACCAAATCTTTCTGGTATATCCTCCCAAGTGCTGGAATTACAGGTTTGTCACTAGGCCTGATTTCTTTCTTGGTAATCGACATGCACTAGTTGTGGAATCCACACTAATCCCCATGTAGTTTATACTTCTCTGCTTTGCACTATGAAGATTGTAAAGTTAAAAACATTCCCAAGATTGTTCACTTTCTCCACAACATATGTATAACAAAAATACCAGAAATATGCCCATAGTTTGTAATTCTTTGTTTTGTCTTGGAAGTGAAATTCATCTTCAGTACTTCAGCTAGATAATAGTTAAACTAGTAATTTTCATCCAGTTGAATGCTTTGAATTTTGATGCATAAATGAAATTTAGCTATTTTCAATCATATTAAACGAACATTTTCTTTCCACAGAACCCCATATTCTTCTCTTTAGACGACCTCTTCCAAAAGAGCAACAAAAATGAAGTCTTATCTGGGATCATCAGTTAAACCTTGTTCAAATGTATATGTGTATATAAGGGTAGTATTCAGTGAATACTTGAAAAAAATGTACAATTCATCAATACCTGTGCCATGAGCTGTATTCTTCACAGCAACAGAGCTCAGTTAAATGCAACTGCAAGTAGGTTATTGTAAGGTGTTTAAAATTTCTTCTAGTTGTTTTTTTCTCTTAATATAAGTGCTTGTTTGACTTTACGTGTTATTTTTGTTAAATAAAGTTTGTATGTTGCATTTACCACTGTTATGAGGTATATTTTCTTACAGTTAATTGTTGGCTGTTAATTTTCAATTTTGTAATTTAGCCTTGAGAAAATAAACTTATTTTTGAAAGAAATGATAAGTGTGTTTAAAATAGTTGGTATGTTGGGGTTACCCTTTAATTCACTTACAAGGAAATGTAAGCACCATAGATACATTTCAGCTAGAGCCAATGTAGATTTTAGGGCTTTACTGTTAAAATTCCCACATAACCCTATAATCTTCAAGTGGCTAGAAATGCCTAACTTAATAGTATTTGTGTTAACTTCCACTTATCTACAAAACTGGAAGTGCCGTTGTGTCTTAAGTGGTAGATCACTAGCCTTGAGCTGAAGAGCTGAGGGACAGCGCCCAGGCCCAGAGTTCAAGCCCCACAACCAACAAAAAATGTTCCAGTAGAAGAGAAAAGAATGCTATTATGGGAAAAGTTTTCAGCTGTCCATTTTGAGTTCCTGTCTGAATGTGCAGCTGAGTTTCATAGTAATAATAAACCACTTGTCATAAACCTGAGCAAGGAATTGGAGCTGCCTGAATTTTTTCATTGAAATGATAAAGTTTTCAAGTCTTACTCAAGGGAAAGCAACACCTCAACCCCTGCATTGTCATTGTAAGCACTCTTTATTATTTCTTTGCTTGTCTTGAGGTGTGAGCCACTAGTGTCTCTGCAGCAAGCCTATTTTCTTCTTCACCTGCATAACTTAAAATTCTGGCCTCCGTTTTCTTTTGAAATTCACTCTGGATTTCTCAGCCTCCCACCTTCCAACTCTCATTACTTAAATCTAAATTTGTTTTCATTTGGAAAAGCAGTATTTATTATCTGCCCTAGTATTTTTACTTTCAACACCTTGACAGCAATTCTGAAGTTTTCTTTTGTATGGCAAATTTGTGGAAGCTTAAGATGCCCATAGATGAGGCAGCCCTAGATTTGTGTGTTTGCCTGTACTGGGGCTTGAACTCTGGGCCTGAATTGTCCCTGAGGTTTTCCAGCCCAAGAATAGTCCTCCACCATGAGCCACAGCTCCACTTGGAGCTTTTTGGTGGTTCATAGTTTGAACACCGATGCTGTCCCTGAGCCTTTTCAGCTCAAGGTCAGTGCTCTACCACTTGAGACAGCTCCCCATCAGGCTTAAGTCTCAGTGACTCCTGCCCCTGCCCCGGTTGGCTCCAAATCTTGAGCAGCTAGGATTACAGGTGTACGCTGCTGGCCCCCTGGTTCTATAAGGCTTTTGCAGGGTATGCAAACTGGGCGGTGTGGAACCATGGAGATGCAGTCTAAAGATGGGGGAGGTCATCTCAGTACCTGTCTGCTTACAAAAAGAAAAGGATTCTTCTCTAAATAACAGCCTTACAAGGCCCCGGAGTGTAGCAAACCACAGCTTCAAGCTGCCTGTAATTGCCCTGGCAACCCCCTTTGGAAGAGCCGGGCAGGGATCTCATTCTGCCGCGGCCCTCCCTCCAGCGCCGGGGTTTTCACCACGTGTCGGCGTCGGCCTCGGGCCTTACGCACTTCCGTGAGGAAGTGGGAAATGCAGTCGCGTCTCAGTGACGCACTTCCGGGCGCCCCTTCGGAAGGCGGAAACACCGAGTTGTGGGTCTGGGCCGCCGCTGGTTTCCCCGGCTCAGGCTCGGAGGAGCCGGCCGCCATGGCGTCGGAGGGGCCGCGGGAGTCCGAAGGCGAGGTAAGAG
This sequence comes from Dipodomys ordii, assembly GCF_000151885.1. Taxonomy (NCBI): domain Eukaryota; kingdom Metazoa; phylum Chordata; class Mammalia; order Rodentia; family Heteromyidae; genus Dipodomys; species Dipodomys ordii. The sequence continues at coordinate 67,917 of NW_012267284.1, read as the reverse complement.
CCGCTGGCACTGTTGGGTCCGTGCGCCGAGCTCTCGGAGGCCTCGGCCCGGGCTCTCAGGCCGCGGCCGGGCTGGCAGCCCGAACCTGCTCGGAGCTGGGGTCCGGCGCGGACCCCGCCCGCGGCGGGACTCTTCCCGGAGCTCTGCTGAGGACCCGGCAGTCGCGACCGGCCACTTGCTAGCTCCGAAGAGTTAACTTTCTTAAGCCGGGTCTCGGCTTTCTCACCTCTTGTGTGGACCGCTAGATGGAGTCCTGGCAGTCACGTGAATTAGTTTTAGACTGAAAACCGTGGTTCTAAAACTGAAAAGCTACCCGTTTCAGAACAAGTCACCCAAACGTCCAAGGGCTCGTGGCGGTGGGATAATTTATCTAGCAGAGATTTCGTGGCATTTTTACATGGAAGGGACGTGGACTTTTTCCATGTTATTTTTGAAAGTTGTGAGTTAAATAGCCCCCGCTGAGTGTATATAACGACGTAGGTCTTCGGTTCCCACTTAGGTCTAATGAAAGCTAATCGATAAATGTGTGTTTCCCACAGAAACGTTAGCTGTAGTCTTTATGTAATAATATAGATTACTTCTGTTTGACTTAGTTGTTCTTAACATTCAGAAGGACTTTTCGCTTTCAGTTTAAAAAGACTGCTTTTTCTACTGAGGTGTTGGGAGAGAAATTGTGAAATTGTTAAACAACAAAATCACAGTTTCACTTTATAGAAGTTTTTAAATAGCACTGGAGCTGTTTGAATGGAGCCCCTCTTAGGTTTTTTAAATTGTTTATCTCAGTGTATGTAGCCCAATCCCCCACTTTTTTCCCCCTCAGGACAGCGTCAAGCTATCAGCAGATGTGAAACCATTTGTCCCCAAATTTGCTGGGCTCACTGCGGCATGGTCAGAGTCCTCAGAAGCTTGTGTCTTCCCTAGCTGCGCAGCCACGTACTACCCATTTGTGCAGGAACCACCTGTCACTGAGTATGTATTTTTCTAAATGTCTTGCCTTATGTTAGAGACTCAATTGGCTTATTTTCTTGAATTTAATGATGATTAACCAAAGCTACCATATTAAAAATTCTGTAGATAGGAAAATGCTATCCAGCTGAAAAGCGTCTTAAGCCAGTAGCACAGCTTATCTGTACTTGATGTTGAAAAGTGGAGCTCTTCCTATCATTTCCCTTAATGTGTTACTTTAGGCCAAGATAAATGGAGACTGCATTGCTTCCCAAGAGATAGAATTAGCATTTAGGTTTTTTTGGCTTAAGTTTAGTATCCTCCAAAACTACTACTTCTGTTGGCAAGATTTTTTTTTCCTTCAAGCATCTTGCAATATTCTGTGGTAATTTCAAAACAAGAGCAACTGATGAATATGTTACAACTAATTAGAAGAATTAGCACTTGGCATATCATAGATGGAAAACTTAAGCAGTACAGCTGAAACTTTGATTTGCTGGGTAGGAAGTAGGGAAATATTTGGTGAACTAGCATATGGGCTAGATAGATCGGAAATCTACGCAATACAGCTGAAAACTTTAGGTTTGCTAGGTAGGAAGTAGGAAACATGGTGGTCTTTTAAAATGGTATTTATGATAATGACTGTGTTCTGGTTCAATTTTTAGGAAAGAGTAGATTAAATGTTTGGATAGGTTCCAGTAGGAACCTATCTGTTAGGATAGGTTAGGAGTAACACAAGGGCAGGTGTTGTTTAGGACAGAAAAAAGTCATTGAAGGAGGTTTTGTGTGGGCCTTAAGAATGTTGCATTATTAGAATTAGTTGCCTAGAAGCAAAAGATCTTAAAAGATATGTTTGTCATAAAATATTATATAATCACACAGATATGTCATGCTTAAGCTTGGAATATACCAGTGTGCCTTAGTATAGCTCTGGAAGTTCACAGGAACATGTACCTTGCTTATTTGTGAGGATGAGGAGGCTGTGATTTGTATATTAACTATATTTAACCACTTAGCGTTTTGTCATTGTGTCAGCTTTCATTGGAAAATAGCTGAAACCTACAGTCTTCAACCATTTGTTCAACATTTTGGTTTAGTCTACAAGCTTGAAGAAATTGAGACAATAGAATAGTACTAAAAGATGGTGCCCCAGAACTGCAAAGACAAAGGGTGAACAAATCCAGCAGTGGTATTCACTAGATACTAAGTTGAAAATGAGCTATACAACTTGTGAGTGGGGACAGGAAGGGAAAACTGGGAGAGAATAAGGGAAGAGGTGACATTGTTAAAAAAGAAATGTGTTCTTTTCCTGACTTACGTAACTGTAACCCTTCTATACATCACCTTTATAATAACAGTTAAACTTAAAAAAATAGACTCTTTACCTGACTTACATAATTGTAACCCTCCATACATCACCTTTATAACAATTTAAAAAATAGTAACTAAATAAATAAAGGATGGTGCCCTTGTTGTCTGTGGGAGTATTATTCCTGGTCTCCATGCCAAGGAATGTTCCCTTTTTACTTTAGCCTCACTAAGAACTGTAGAATGTTGTGTAGGACTTGGAACAGAGAAGGGCTGGAGAAAAATGGCAATAGGAGCCTGGCTTTCTTGGAGAGAGGCTGTGCAAGCTCTTGTTCAGCTCCCTGGCAAAGGGAATGATGGTCTTTGATGATTTTGTCCAAAGTTACAGAGAGAAGCATACTCAAGTACTAAACACCAGATGGATGTTAAATTCTGCTGGGCATTTTCTGGTTTGTTGACATTGCTTATAGACTGTGGCTTATTAATTTTAAAAGAGAAACTAGGTGAGCATCTTTCTTGGCAAAGATAAAGTGGTATCATTTTGCCTTAATTTTTTTTTAATCTTTTAAGAACAAAGAGGTTTTGATTCAGCATGTCAGTTTATGAGTACATTTATCTTGAACATTTTGCTTTTTTAATGAGGATTTTTTTCAATATTTGAATGATCTAGCTAATAATCTTATGATAAGACTTTAAATACTATAAAAATTTAAGTTTGTTGGTTTGTGTCATAAAATCTGCAACTAAAATTTATACCTTTTAGACAGAAAATGTATACTGAAGATTTGGCCTTTGGAACTTCAACATTTCCACCCCAGTATTTATCTTCTGAGCTAACTCTCCATCCATACGCCTATTCTCCTTACACCCTTGAGCCTGCGCAGAATGTTTGCGCAGTGCCTGCCTCCCGTTATGATTACAGTCGACCTAATTGCTACCGAGGTTTTCAGTCAGAGAAGCCCAGAAATGAGCACATGTGCTCTCTCCCACAGGAAACAAAAGTGTTTAAGGTGAGGAAATGCTGTGGTTTTTCTGTCTCATTGATTTTGTACTTTTAATATTTAAAATGTAAAGAGTTGGTGAAGTTTTTGCATTTTTAAGCATTGCTAATCTTTTTGTGATATATAAACATTTGAAAAATGGCTTAGCCTGTCTTCTTAAATAATTTGTGATGAACACTTCTAATTTGTGGTTTTTAATGTTTTTTTTTAATTGTGGTAGTTTTCTTACTTCATGTTGTTTTTTCTCCTGCAGAAAAAATCCTATGATGAGAGAAAAACATATGATGAGCAAAAGTTTAACAATAAAAGGACTGACAGTGTATCATCTGAGTTAAAGTCAACTAAAGGTTCACATCTGTCCATTCATGCTGAAAATAGTTTGAAATCAGGTAAAAATAAGCCTAATAGTATAACATCACCTGTCTGATCTATCCTAGAAACAGGTTTCTGTCAATTTGTTCATCATGACTGCTCTAAGAAATGAGACCTAGAGCCCAGCATAACCAAGGACATTAGACTTCCTCTGAGACTCTGGAAACCTTTAATCTCAGGCAGGGGATTACATTGTATGTGCTGCATTGTGGCCTTAGGTCCTTTATATATGAAGAACTTGTCTGAAATCATAGCAAGGAAGTGATAACTGGAAGCTTCAAACCATAGACTAAGAACAGATCGTAGCTATAGTCTTTGTACTATATTTTACTGTGTTTATTCATAAGGATCTTATCTGGGTTTTTTGTGGAAAACTTTTAGTAGGTAAGAATGTTTGTGTCTAAAATCCCATCCTAAGTAATGCCAATCCTGGGTATCACACTTATGATAAGTCACCATTTCTTTTTTGCCATAAGTTATGTCTACTCTGGACTTGCAAAATTATGTTCCAGTCTAGTTGAAAATGATTTTACATGATGTCATTTTTTTTGTTGTGTTTTAGTTTTTTGAGTCTCACTATGTAGTCCCAGCTAGCCTCCAACTCATGATCTTTGTCTCAGCTTCCTGAGTGCTGGGATTACAGGTGTATGCTATCTTGCCTGGCAAAAGCTATTTCTTTTTCTTTCTTTTTTATTTTAAATTCTGCCGGGGTCTAAGTCCAGAATCTTTTTTTTGTTGTTGTTTTTTTGGTCGGTCATGGGGCTTGAACTCTGGGCTTGGACGCTGTCCCTGTGCTCTTCAGCTCAAGGCGAGCGCTCTACCACTTGAGTCACAGCGCCACTTCCGATTTTCTAGTGGTTTATTGGAGACAAGAGTCTCACGGACTTTCCTGCCCGGGCTGGCTTTGAACCTCGGTCCTCAGATCTCAGCCTCCTGAGTAGCTAGGATTACAGGCATGAGCCACCGGCACCCAGCTTAAGCTCGGAATCTTGAGCATGCTAGGCAAACAACTTTACAACTGGGCTATATCCCTGGCGACATTTTTTTTTGTCTGTGTATTTACTAGTTCAGTTTGATAACTTTCATTATCTATGTAACTTACTAATATTAGTGAATTAGAACTCAGACTAACTGGCACATAGAAAGTGGAAAGGAAAATTTAATTAGTACCACAGTGACTGTGACCTCCCACTCCCGTGAGAAGCCACAGCCCACCTCATCTAATGCTTTGTGTTTAGGGAGGAAAGTGGGGAGGTTCTGGGCTTGTACCAGACACTAAGCTAAAGATGCTATCTCTTAGCTTTTTCAATCAAGGCTAGTGCTGTAACATTTAAGCTATAGGTCCTCCTCTGGCTCTTTGCTGATGAATTGGAAATGAGTCTCCTGGATTTTTCTGCTCAGGCTAGCTTTGAACTACGCACGGTCCTTAGCTCTCAGCCTCCTGAGTAGCTTGGATTATAGGTGTGAGCCAGTGGTGCCAATTTATCTCTCTCATTTCAGGAGAAAGATGGGAAAGAAGCTGTATTATGTCACCTTCATCCAGTTTATGTCAACATACTAAAAGTAGATTGTAACTTACCAGGATATTTGTTAGAATTGTATGGGTTGAAATTATTTTTTTTCAAAGTGGTTACTTGACATAGGCACTACCATTTCATGGTAGCCACCAACTTGGAAGAACCATTTGAGTTAAACCATATTCTGTTATAAGAATTGTTTTTCTGGGCACTGGAGGTGTAGCTCAAGTGTTGAGCTCCAGCTGAATAACATTTTTCTGGCAATTTGGCCAGGTGTCCTGGTTTTGGTAAATTGCTTGATAAAGGTAGCCAATCACTTAAGGTTGTGTACCTACATACATTAAAACCTGTGCCAATTCAGCCCACTTGCCTAGTTGGCTTCCTGTCAGTAGTAATGAATGCCCTTCTGCAGATGTAAACTTAAACTTTGTTTTGCTGACTTCCTTTCAAGTTGATGTTCTCATTTGTACACCCCAATATCCCAAGACATTTCCAACAGAATTTCTAAATTTATAAAATTGTAAGATATATAATATATATTATGAATATTATATTCAGCTGTATAATTGTATGTGGCAACTATTTTATCAGCTTTAGAATTACTTTTAATATTTGCAGTCTATATTTTGGGTTTTCTGCATGGCGCTTCTGGTCGTTTGTGCTCTATACTATTAAGAAGAAGGTTAGCAACATCAGCAGCAGTCAGATCTTTTGATAACAGCCTGATCTATCAAATAACATGGACTTTGTACTCTGAAATTTAAGCTGAAGTACTGGGCATCAAGCTAGATCTTGATTTTTACCTTTATTTTCCATTCTGTCATTATAGATGGTTATCATAAACGAACAGACAGGAAATCCAGAATGAATGCAAAAAATACTTCTACCTCCAAACCGGAGTTTGAATTTAGCAGACTGGATTTTCCTGAATTGCAGGGTCCTGAGAACAACAGTGTGTCAGAGATACAAAAGCAAACCAGGTGGGGACCTCTCCGCTCTGCCACAACTGACATTTCCCATGTAGGAGAAGTACGAAAACCAGATGCAGCAGTATCAGAGGTAATTGAAGGGGGTCTGTCTGCCCTCCCCCTCACACCCCACAAGTACATAGCCTTTTGTTTGTATCACTTCAAACAGAGCATCTTAAATTCTGCTGTGGGCTTGAAGTCCATTTTGCTTGGAGGAGGTGTTTCTAATGTACTTAGCTGACCTTCACTGTTCATGAGGTTAGAACATCCAGTGCAGTTCTTTTAAAAGAACTAGTCTAGTGTGCTCCTTTTTATTTGGTGGCTCAAAATTATAGTGCTGCAGAAAGAGAAGATTCTTTCAGTCTGGGTTCTTTGACAGTCTGTTTTAAACATGGTATTTCCAGCATTATATCCTGACAGTATTTTTTCTAATACAGAGGAAAAGACTTGAAGAAATATTTAAAACTGCATGATGGAACTTCTGAGTTGTTCTCAACTTTTTAATTATATCTCTATTTATTTATTTATTTGTTTTTTGTACTAGTCCTGGGGCTTGAACTCAGGGTCTGGGTGCTATTCCTGAGCTTATTTTTTTTTCTACCACTTGAGACATAGCTTGCTCCACTTTTTTTTTTTTTTTTTTGCGGGGGTGGGAGGGTAGTTTATTGGAGGTAAGTCTTGGACTTTCCTGCCCTGGCTGACTTTGAACCATTATCCTCAGATTTTGGCCTCTTTGAGTAGCTAGAATTAAAGATGTGAGCCACAGCACCTGACAAAATATATCTTTGTCTTGTAATAACACAGTGGATTAAGTAAAAGTTACCCTAATTGGTGCTTTCATTTTGCTGAGGGTTGAATGAAAATTGCAGTCTACCATAGGTTGTAGCTGCTTCTTGCCCTGTGCTAGGATGTTCAGTGGCTGAATGGACTTTATGTGAGCACCACACAGAAGAGTGCAGAGTGCTGGGCCAGCTGCTTCAATGGGCACTCATGGGAAAGCAGAAGCATGACTGACTTGCTATGTCAAAGTCACCTATTAAATAGGAATGTTGCTGGGTGCCAGTGGCTCACACCTGTAATCCTAGTTACTCAGGAGGCTGAGATCTGAGGATCACAGTTCAAAGCCAGCCTGGGCAGGAAAGTCCGTGAGACTCATCTCCAATAAACCACCAGAAAACTGGAAGTGGTGCTGTGGCTCAAGCGGTAGAGCATTGGCCTTGAGCTGAAGAGCGTAGGGACAGCACCCAAGCCCAGAGTTCAAGCCCCATGACCGACAAAATAAATAAATAGGAATGTTGTGGGCTTTGTTCATCTTTTTTATGGAAAATGAGTTACTTGTGATTTGCCTCCCTATCTGGAATTATGTATAAGAAAATATAGTTGCTTGAAGTTGGCTTCCTATTATTTCTTTTTTGTTTTTTGGTTTTTTTGAGTGCTGAGGAATGAACCCAGTGTTCCACTGATAGGCAAGTGCTTTACTGTTTGAGCTACGCCTCCAGCTGAAATTGTTTTTCAAAAGTTGCACATTAGCCTTTCAAATGTTGCACAAGTGTGAGCATGATGGCACATGCCTGTAATCCTAACAAGTGTGAGCATGATGGCACATGCCTCTAATCCTAGCACTTGGGAGAATGAGACAGGAAGATTAAAAATTGAAGGCCAGCCTAGGCTACATAATGAGACCTTGTTTCAAGAAGTAAAAAAAAAACACAAAAACAACCTGCATAAGTATGTAGAAACAATCTACATTTATATCATTGGCAACATAAAAGGATACTATTATTACTACTATTATTTTTTGTCCGTTGTGGGACTTGAACTCTGGGCCTGGATGCTTTCTCTGAGCTCTTCAGCTCAAGGCGAGAACTCTACCACTTGAGCCACAGAGCCACTTCTGGCTTTCAGGAGATAAGAGTCTCATGGACTTGAATTTGCTGTCTGAGCTGGCTTTGAACAGGGATCCTGAAATCACAGCTTCCTGAGTATGTAGGGTTACAGGTGTGAGCCACCAGCTCCTGGCTAGTAAAAGGATATTATCTAAGTTGTATATACTGAGTGAGATTTGATGGAAAAGAGTAATGTAGCTTTCCATATTATGTACTTGTGTATTTATAATTTCTATTTACCATGTTTTCAGATTTTAAGAAAAGCAAGGGCAACTGTATACCTCTTTTCCCACCCTACACCCCACCCAGTGTCCCATGATGTTAGTTGTTACAATTGATGAACCTTCATGGACTTGTCATTATCATCTATAGGTCATAATTTAGGGTCCACTGTTGGTGGTATACATTTTGTGGATTTAGACAAGTGTACAATGATATGTATCATCATTCTACTATCCTATAGAAGTCATATCACTGCCCTGAACATCCATGTAGCTTCCCCAGTGCTTTCAGTGACCAATTTTGTGGGGGGTTTTTCTTCACAGTTTTGCCTTTTCTAGAATGTTGGAGTCATTTAATATAGGGTCCTTTCTGACTGGCTTCTGAATTCTCTTAGGAATATTCTTTTAACACAACCCATATGTTTTCAAGGCTTGTTAGCTCACTTGTAAGAAATTGCCAGCTGTCTGTCAGAGTGCCTGTACCATTTTGCATTCTCATCTGCAGTACCCCTTCTCTTCCATTGTCCAGTGATGTCAGTGTTCATCTGTATTTTGGCCATTCTAAGATTTGTAGTGGTACTTCATGATTGTTGTAATTTGCATTTCCCCAATAACATTTTATTTTTGTCTGAGACTGGGATGCGAACTCTTTCTCTGATGCTGTTATTCATTGGCTGTTGCACTATCACCCGAACCACACCTCCAACCCTTACTTTTTTTTTTAAGGGTGAAGTAGTGGTGAAAAACAATCCAGACAAACCTGTAACTGCTGCTGCTACGAATTCCCCTTCATGCGCAGGAGGTAAGAGTGCCACAAAAATATTTTTTAAAAATGAGTCAATATATTCTCAGAGCTCATTTTTAACTCTAGTGTAGTTAAATAACTTTTGTTTGAAAGCCTTCTTTAAGGTAGCTAATTAATTGTGGGCAAACTGTCAGTGTTAGTTTAGAAAATTGAATGAGATCCCAGACTCATGCACAAAAAGAATAAAGTAAGAGATCAGAATTCTAAATGAAGGGTAAGTCCATAAGTGAGAATTTTATGAATTCAGAAATGGCTACTTCCTGCAGTATTATCTATTTTCAGAAGTTGGTCTTAGTACCTCCTCAGGCCTTTAAACAAAATTATTCAGTACTCACATGATAATATGTGCATTACATTTGAATATAACATGTCTTTGTGAAAAATAATGCTTTTCTAAGATTTAAAAACTAGTGAGAGCAGTCTTTATTGCTTTTTTTTCTTTTGTCAGTCGTTGGGCTTGAACTTGGTGCCTGAGTGCTGTCCCTGAGCTTTTCCCTCAAGGCTAGTGTTCTACCACTTTAAGCCACAGTTCTACTTCGATTTTTCTGGTGGTTAATCGGGGATGAGTCTCATAGACTTTCCTGCTGGGGCTGGCTTTAAACTGTGATCCTCATATCTCAGCTTCCTGAGTAGCTAGGATTACAGGCATGAGCCACCAGTGCCCAGTTCTTTGCAGCATATTACCTTGCAACCTTGCAGATCTGCTTTGGTATTTTGTTACTGTACTGTCATGAACATCAGGTAGTCTTCGGAAAAACATGGTACAAAGGAGTGAGAAATTCATCAGGAAAGTAAGGCAGCAAACACTGTCAGAGAATCCTGGCCAGGAAGTATTATATTCAGGAAGAATTCACTTGATTTTACTTTTGAATTTTTTTTTTTTTTTGCCAGTCCTGGGGCTTGAACTCAGGGCCTGGACACTATCCCTGAGCTTCTTTTGCTCAAGGATAGTACTCTATGTCTTGAGCCACAGCTCCACTTCTGGCTTTTTCTGTTTATGTGGTACTGAGGAATCGAACCCAGCCAGGCTTTATGTATGCTAGACAAGCACTAAGCCACATTCCCAGCCTACTTTTGAAATTTTTATAGTAGCTTGTCCTAGCAGAAAATTCAACTTTATTCCTTGGTGTGTGCTTTCTTTGGTGTTTTCAGTTTGGTACAAAATGTACTTCAGTGTAGCTCTTCACTCCCATCAAAGCTTTGATGACTTGTAGCTCTATAATGGGAGTGCCAAAGGCTGCTGACAGGTGTTCATCTGCCCATGTCCTGATAGATGTCCTTTTGTTTTGTCTATATATAGAGTTTCATGGGCACCTAAGGAGTAGTGTTGCTGTACTTATACCTGTGTTCTAAAAGAAATAAATTACCAGTTATTGTGGTAGCTGAAGTCTAGTGATCTTTGACTTCTGATGTTAAAGGTACACATCAAGGTTAGTAGGGACAAAATTTGATCTTTAGCTTTTTAATTCCGTGTGTTTACCATGTGGACGTTACTGTGGATTGTTGTTCTTTAACTAAAATTATTGTTTGTCTGCCAACATGCATACCCTCTCTCCCAAGTTACAAAGCCAGTTTCTAAGAAAATTAACCATACAAGTTAAGGGGGAAAGAAATTCAGCATGCATGCTCCCAGAAAAAAGAGTTTAGTGGTCTGTAGTTTCCTAGGGGATATTTTGCAAATAGTCCAATTTTAGTTATGCTCTGAGCCATTTCCTTATGTAATGCATGTTAGAGTAATTAGAAAATTTCTATTTTACTGTTAAGATTGTTCAACAATTTTGGTTATCATTGAGCAGAGTTATCTTGGACACCAATGGGTTACATTGTTCGGCAGACACTATCTTCAGAGCCATCATCAGCTCCTAAAAATGCTGCTTCCATGATGAACCTGAAGACAGTTGCTTCATCAACAGATCCTAAAAATGTTAGTATGACATCTGAAGTTTTATCTTCAGATCCTTCCTACAACAAAGAGAAACATAATCATCCTGCTAAAAAGGTATGCATTACTAGAGATAGAAAGTAAGGTGGTAGGTGCCAGGAGCTGGGGGAGAAAAATGCTAATGCATGTTTTATGGGGACAGAGTTCAACTGTCCAAGACAAAAAAACTCTAGAGGTGGAGAGTAGCAATGGCTGCACATGTATTCCTTGCTTCTGAACTAACATGGCAACATGGTAGATTTTATGTTAGGTTTACTGTACCATAGTAAACAAACAAGAAAAAAAAACACACCTTTTTATTTTATTATGTTGACCTTCTGCAGTCTCTCCTCTGTCTAAATCCTAACTTGGATGGTACTTCATTCTATTCGGTACTGTCTAGTTAGTACTTCGCACCTTAAAAAGAAAGCATAGGATATTAGTCTTTAAGTCACCATTACAGGAGATAGTTTTTGTATGAGTGATAATGTACATTTAGACTTAAAAAGGGTCCATAAACTATTTTTGAATTTTTTTGGTTGTGCTGTGAATCAAGCCCAGGTTCTTACATTTGCTACCCTCCCCCCCAGCTCTAGACTGCTTTAAGGAAGAAATGATGGCAGAAAATTATGCTCTGGTGTGTAAAAAAATTGCTGCATCTTTTGTCCCAGTCTCTTGTCATTGAATTTGAATGATTATCCCAGTAGAGTTCAGCAAAATAATTGACTTCCATATTTTATGATCACCTGGCATATGGTTTTGATTTTTAATTAATTGCAGTTCATTTACCTGTTAAGGGATAGCATACTGGGGTAGATTAACATATATTAATATACATTATAAGATATGTAATATGTATTACATCTTATTTTGTGCTGATACTGGGGCTTGAACTCAGGAACTAGGCATGGTTCCTTAGCTTTTTCACCCAAGGCTGGTACTCTACCACTTGAGCCATAGTTCCAGTTCCAAATTTTGTTTTGTTAATCAGATATAAGATTCTTACGGACTTTCTTCCCGAGTTTGCTTCAAACCATGAACCTCAGGTCACAACCTCCTGATTAGGATTACAGGTGTGAGCTACTGGCGCCTGGAACATTTAAGTAGTTTTAGATGGTATTTTATCAATCTCTGAATCTATTTTAATAGCCTTTGTTGATTTATTTCTTTGTTCGCTTTTTAAAATTTTTTTCCCCTGTTGTAGGGCTTGAATTCAATGCCTGGGTGCTGTCCCTGTGCCTCTTTGTGCTCAAGACGAGAGCTGTACCTCTTGACCACAGCACCACTTCCAGTTTTTGACTAGTTAATTGGAGACAAGAGTCTCACAGGGGTTTTTCTGCCTGGGCTGGCTTTGAACTGCGATCCTCAGATCTCAGCCTAGGGTTAACAGGCATGAGCCAATGGTGCCCAACTGGTTTTTTAAACTTCTAATTTTTCTGATTTTTAAATTTCATTTTATTATTTTTTTATGAAGCTGGAGATTGAATCTAGGGTCTCACCTACCGAGGCAAGTACTCTAACACAGAGCTACACTCTCAGTCCCAGTCTACATATTCTTGAATTTCATGTTAGGTGGATGCATTAGATTGAAATATGGTATATCTTTAGTGTAGCATGTGCAATCCATTTGAGCAAGGAAATGCTTTTTGGTATCCATTGGTATGGTAGCCATAGGTATGTGTTTGATTCTGTAATCCAGGGAAAGTACAGCAAAGTAAGATGTGTTTGTTCACACTACTCTGTGTTGAGAACTCTGTGCATCAGTGACTGAGTACAGACAGTAACAAAAGCCCTCTGCCTAGTTCTTTAGTTGAGACTTCCCAGTTGTTGTCCAGTTTCCTAATACCTAGAGAATTAACAGGCTTCACTCTATTTCTTAGAATCTTTAAAAGAAATTTTATAGGTATAAGGAAAGTGTTTTAGGAAAATTCTAAAATAAGAATATGAAGATCTCTCATAATCCAGATGTCTTTACATACAATTGGAATAAAACCATAATGGCTTATTCTTTTATTTTTTTAAATTTTTTATTTTTTGGGGGTCTGGTTGTGGGGCCTGAACTCTGGGCCTGGGTGCTGTCCCTCAGCTCTTCAGCCCAAAGCTAGCGCTCTACCACTTGAGCCACAGCGCCACTTCTGGCTTTTTTCTTTTTGCTTATATGGTGCTGAGGAATCGAACCCAGGGCCTCATGCATGCAAGGCAAGCACTCTACCACTGAGCCACCTTCTTAGCCCCTGGCTTATTTTTTTAAAACTCTACTGTTAATTTTTTTTGCATAAATGACAAATAACACTATAAGGGTTTTTGTTTTACTTTGGTGCTGGGACTTGAACCCAGATCCCCAGCCTCCCAGATCTCCCTATGCCTCTTGATTGCTAACCCTCAGGAAAGCCTGCATTAGCAGTTTACTATACATCTATATGTTCTTCCTCACACTTATGAAAATACAACAGATTGATAGGACAGGGAGTTCTGTTTTGCTTTTCTAAATTTCTTTTATGTTTTTACCTATCTCCCTCTAGCTTTTTATTGTTTTTTCCTGTAGATCAGAGATGGAACCTGTGGCTTTTAGTATGCTAGGCTGTGCTCTACAGCCATGTTTTTGTAATTTTTTCTTTTGTTTTTTGGTGCTTGTACTGGAGGTTGAACTAAGGGCCTAAGTGCTGTCCCTGAGCTGTTTTGCTCAAGGCTAGTGTACTACCGCTTGAGCCACAGTTCCATTACTAGCTTTTTGGTGGTTAATTGGAAATAAGATTCTCATGGGCTTTCTCTTGCAGGCTGGCTTCAATTTGTGATCCTTATGTCTCAGCCTCCTAAGTAGGTAGGAATATAGATGAAATCCACAGATACTCGGCTAATTTTTCTAATTCTTTTTTTTTTTTTGCCAGTTCTGGGACTTGAACTCAGGGCCTGGGCACTGTCCCTGAGCTGCTTTTGCTCAAGGCTAGTACTCTACCACTTGAGCCACAGCGCCAGTCCCGCTTTTTCTGTTTTTGTAGTACTGAGGAATCAAACCCTGGGATTCACACATGCTACACAAACACTGTAGCACTAAGCCACATTCCCAGCCCCAAAATTTCTAATTCTTTAAAACAAAATATGATCACTCTATAGACATCCTTAACATTTGTCTTTTCTTTTAAGAAAAGACATTTTCACTTAAGAAACTGGATTAGCTCTTCTAGGTCATGGAGAAAACTCATTCTTTTTATACCTACTGAACCTGGGGGGAATTTATCCCCCCCTTTCTGGGTGAGGAAAGGAAGACTCAAACTTAACAAGGCCTAGCCCTTTTAGATCAAGATCCTAATGTAATAGAGAAAAACTTAACAGATGCACAGATTTAGAATAGTTCAAGAGTGGTGAGTACTCTTAAGAAAAAACCAGGCAAGCTCGCTCAGAGGGAGAGGCCCACAGAGAGGGAGGAGCTTGCTGGAAATGAGGTAACTTGGCACAGGGAGGGAGCAGATTTAGCCCTGTGTGGGTGTTAGCTGCAAAGGCCCTGAGGACACAACACATCTGCCCTTACTAGGAAAGGGCTTGATTTGAAGGGCCTATGGGAGTGGCAAGTTCAGTTTAATTGGGGACTAGACTTGAGTCTGATCAGATGCTTTAGGGTGATTCTGTTCATAGACAGATCAGGGGTACCTTCTTGATGTACTGACAGTAGTGGCATGATGTGTGAGAGAACAGAGGTTGGTACTACTGATTGTTGCCTGATCGCTTCAAGGTGAAAGTTTAGACATATCCAGCCACCAGATTTCAGAAGGAATTGAGCAATCCATGTGGTAGTACCAGATGTTTTTCTTTTCAGAATTGTTCTACTGTGTGAACAGTAGCTTTTTAGAAGTAGGGGAAGAGAAGCCTTATTTTGACTACAGTTGCCATGGGACTGATCATCTTAATTTTAGCACCTACAATTGGTATCTAAAACATAATAGTGAAGATTCTATTGAGTGCTCTAAAATCTCACTAATTTTGCTTTTATTTTTCTAGTCTAAAGCATCACAAGGTGATGACCTTGAAAAGAAAGAAGCTTCCAGAAAGAATAAGAAAAAGAAAGAAAAGTCTAAATCAAACTATGAAATCTTGACAGTTCAAGAGCCACCGAGGATTGAAGTACATTTGTATTTATATTACTCATTTTGTGTTAAATTTGGACACATGAATGCATACTGGTTTCCTAAACGTTTAACATTTTCTTCAATAATCCTCTTCTAATACTAAAGAAAATAGTAACTTACTGTCTTCACCTTTTGACTTCCCAGGTGTCTTATGGTAGACACTTAGTAAACATTTGAATGAATGATTGGTAGACAAAACTGCTTGTATTGAATTTAATAGCTGCTGTTGCTTGTTACTCATATTTCTCCTTAGTTTTCTCCTCTGCTTTAGGATACTCTCTTTTGCAGTATTATCCTTTTCTAGCCAGATTGTCTTGTTGTAAAATGCTTCACTATATATAGAGAGACTTAGAATGTTATAAATCTGTTATGGACTCCAGTTTGGAGAATTACATGAACTTCCTCCAAAAGTACTCTTTGTTTTCTAGGACATCTAGTAATGATGCATTTTGTAAATCAGCCAACGTCCGACTACATTTCTCACAGGTCTTGTTGTATTTTTCATGCTGCCTTGCCTGAGGCAGGTTCCTGGATGCTTCTGTAGCACTTCATAGAAGTGCTGCCCAGGTGTACATCCTAGGATCAAACCCAGGGTGTTCCCACAAACTTGGAAGAATGTTTCTAAAAGTTCTTGCAGGGTATCTATTTGATATCAATGGTTAGGGTTGATGAGTAATTCGTGTTTCTGCCTCTATTTCATATATAACTTTCCCTAAGGTATTTATCTGATAGGATGACAAAATCTTGACAAAAAGACCCACGTTATTTTTTAAGTGTTTTTGTTTTTCTGGTACTGAGGTTTAAGCTTGGTATCTCTCATTCTCTATTGACTTTTTATTCTCATGGCTTGGTAACACCAGAGCCATACCTCCTGTTCAGCATTTTTGCAGGCTAAAGATAAGAGTGTCAGACTTTTCAGCCTGGGCCAGCTTTGAACCACAACTTCAGATCTCAGTCTCTGAGGTGCTAGAATTATAGGTGTGAACCATCAGTAATGAGCCATTGCTGCCTGGCTGATACTTTTTTTTTTTTTAACTCAAGGCCTGATATTTCCTTTTTTTGTTTGTTTGTTTTTTGGTCGGTTGTGGGGCCTGAACTCTGGGCCTGGGTACTGTCCCTGAGCTCTTCAGCTCAAGGCTAGCACTTTATCACTTGAGCCACAGCACCACTTCTGGCCTTTTCTGCTTATGTGGTGCTGAGGAATCGAACTCAGGGCCTCATGCATGCAAGGCAAGCACTCTACCACTGAGCTACCTTCCCAGCCCTGTTTTTTGTTTTGTTTTGTTTTTTGGGTCATGGGGCTTGAACTGTGGGCCTAGGTGCTGTCCCTCAGCTCTTCAGCTCAAGGTTAGTGCTTTGCCCCTTGAGCTACAGTGCCACTTCCAGTTTTCTTGTGGTTTATTGGAGGTAAGAGTCTTACAGACTTTCCAGCCTAGGTAGGAACCGGGATCCTCAGATCTCAGCTTCCTGAGTAGCTAGGATTACAGATGTGAGCCACTGCGCCTCCCCACCTCTCCCCCCCAAAAAAAAGACCTGGTATTTTCTGTACAGGCACTCTGTCAATTGAGGCATGCCCCAGTCTTTAAAAACATTGCCTTTGAAGTTCAAGATCAGTTCTGTAGGCTCTTTCGGGTAAACCATGATCCTTTGCTACTCTACCTTTTATTGGACAAGATTTAAAGCAGAAGCTCTAATGGTAGTATTTTGGGCATGTTTTATGTCAACTTTAAATTTCTGTGGATCATAGTAAAGAAAATTATACGCTAGGGAAATTGCACTTAATGTATTTGCATTCTCTGAATGAATAAAGAACTAAAAATGTGTGGTTTGCTTAGGATGCTGAAGAATTTCCCAACCTGACAGTTGCATCTGAAAGAAGAGACAAAGTAGAGACATTGAAATTTCAGTCTAAACAGCAGCCACAGGTAATTGTTAGATTTTTCTCACTAAATTATTAATAAAACCTACTTTTCAATTATTTTTGTTTACTGTGATACAGTTGGTTTTGTCTTGATCTCTGCCTTCCCTTGAGAATTGCTTCCTGAGTTGAGTCAGAAAGGAGGGGGAGTCCCTCCCCCACAGTATAACCCCTGCTTTCCTTGTATTTGATGTTGGTATAATTTTTGGAGGGGAAGGGCAAAAACAAACCGTTTAAATAGGGATACAGGTGGACCCATTGCGACAATGAGATGTACAAGTTGTTATGTTGAAAAACAAACTTTACAACTTTGGCTGGGTGGGGTGGAGGGGGGAGAGGAGGAGATGGGAAGGTATGGGAAGGGGAAACAAAGGAGGAGGAAACAATGCTTGATAAGAAATGTACTCATCACCTTGCCCATGTAATTGTAACCCCTCTGTACGGTATTTTCACAATAGAAAAATTAAAAAAAAAAAAAGGAGGGGGAAAAGTTGACTGTTCATTCAGGAAAGGGAAGAATTTATTTTCAAGGCCAGTAGTATGTTACATAAGAAAAATATGAGGCAAAAAAAATCTCAAGTATCAATACAAAAGCCAAAGAGGAAGTGATTCTTCTTGATCCCATAGATTCAGGTTGGAGTTGTAGTTCATAATTCCAATGGGGAACTTGCGTACTTGGGCCATTCTTTTGTTGTTGTTTTTTTGTCAGTTGTAGGGCTTGAACTTTGGGCCTGAGCACTGTCCCACAGCTCTTCAGCTCTTCTACCACTTGCGCCACAATGCCATTTCCTGTTTCCTGAGTGGTTTATTGGAGATAAGAGTCTCACAGATTTTCCTGCTTGGGCTGGCTTTGAACCGTGATCCTCAGATCTCAGTCTCCTGAGTAGCTAGGATTATAGGTGTGAGCCACTGGTGCCCAGCTATAATTATGGGTTACCCTTTAATATATATATATATATATATATTTTTTTTTTTATTTTATTTTTATTTTTTTGGGTCAGTCATGGAGCTTGAACTCTGGGCTCTGGGCCTGGGCAGTATTCCTGAGCTCTTCAGGGTGAGTGCTCTAACACTTGAGCCACTTCCATTTGGGCCATTCTTTAGAAAGTTCTTTGTTGTTTTGTTTTGTTTTGTTTTTTGTGCCCAGGTGACAGGAAAAGAATGGGTGGCAGGAGAGTGGGTATGAGAGTAGAAGCACTGAATGCCTTAGAACCAGTAATTGTGCTTTTTTGGTATAGCTTTACGCATTTTCAAAACTCAAATCACAGCTCTTAACATTTACTTAGAAAAGTAAGAGAGACCTATATGTAGTATTCATTTGCTAAGTGTGTGATTTGGGTATACATAGACTTTTGTTTATATCCAAAATTTTCATTACAGTTTATTGGCTCATTTTAGGCAGTTGGAGAGAGAATGATGCAAGTGAGGCAGCAATTCTAGTCAAGTCACCTGACAAACTTTTATTTGCCTCAGTGTCTTGTCTGCCAATAACTCACTAGAGAAGTAGAAAGAGATGTAGATGACTTTATATAAACCTAGTGCTCTAAATGAGGAGGTTCAGAACCAACCACAGTAGTGTTGTCTGACACTGTGAGATTGTTCTGACTTAAGTTGATTTAAAAAAAATTTTAACTCTTGGGCTGGGAAGGTGGCTCAGTGGTAGAGCGCTTGCCTTGCATGCATGAGGCCCTGAGTTCGATTCCTCAGCACCACATAAGCAGAAAAGGCCAGAAGTGGTGCTGTGGCTCAAGTGATAAAGTGCTAGCCTTGAGCTGAAGAGCTCAGGGACAGTACCCAGGCCCAGAGTTCAGGCCCCACGACCAGACCCCTCCCCCCCCCCAAAAAAATTTTTTTAACTCTTGTAGTCTCTTACATATGTTCATTTTATCTTTATATGCAGTTTTTGTAAAATGAAAATCTCATTTTGTAAAACATAGTATTACAAGTAAACCTGTGGTTTTTGAACTTTCTAGAATAATTTTAAAAACAGTGGAAAGAAGAGCCAGATTCCAGTGCAGTTGGATTTAGGGGGCATGTTGGCAGCACTGGAAAAGAAACAGCATGCCCAGAATGCCAAGCAGTCCTCCAGACCAGTTGTGTTCTCAGGTAGGTATATTCTTGTTTTGACCAGGGCTCAAAACTTTTTTCAGAGGTTTCATTTTGTAAATATTGTCTTTTAAAAAAAATTATTTTATTGTAAAGATGCTGTTATACAGAGGGGTTAAAGTTACATTAGTAAGGTAATGAGTACATTTCTTGTCGAACATTGTTAGCCCCTTCTTTGTTTTTCTCCTACTAAATATTGTCTCTTACAGTGAAAAGTTATTTATCATTGCAACAAGTGTAGTATTGGAATAAACATAGACATGGGCTAATGGAGTAGAATTGAGAGTATACAAATAAACCCAAATATACCAGCCAGTTGCTTCAGTTATTTTTTATTTATTATTTTTTTTCTGTGCTGGTACAGGGCTTGAACTCAGAATGTGGACTTCCTAGGCTTTTTTGCAAAGTTAGGGTTCTATATCACTTGAGCTACACCTCCACTTTTTTGGTGGCTAATTGGAGATAAAAGTGTATGGACTTTACTGCCCAGAATGGCTTCATACTGTATTCCTCAGATCTCTGTCTCCTGAAAAGCTAGGATTGTAGATGTGAGCCACTGGCTCCTGGTAACTGGTTGAATTTTGGCAAGAATGTTGGGTCCATTAAAATAAATAATAGTGGCTCTTCAGAAAGAACTGGACAAATGGATTTTCTAGGCGCTAAATAGTAAAGTTAGACCCTATACCTCATACTGTAGCTGAAAATGAAACCAAAATGGTTAAAAACTAAAACCTTCAAATGTTTAGGAGTAATACATTATTCAGATATATACGTAAAATTAGCATCAAAGACAGTCTTAATTAAAATAGCAAAAAAGGATTTGAAGCCTGGAACCAGTGGCTCATGCCTGTAATCCTAATTACTCAGGAGGCTGAGATATGAGGATTGTGGTTCAAAGCCAGGCTGGGCAGGAAAGTTCATGAGACTCTTATCTCCAGTAAACCACCAGAAAACCGGAAGTGGTGCTGTGGCTCAAGTGGTAGAGTGCTTATCTTGAGCAGAAGCTGAAGAGCTGAGGGACAGTGCTCAGCCCCCACAACCGACAAAAAAAAAAAAAAAGTATTTGAAAATCAACTCTTCATAAAAGACATAAGTGACTAGCACTCATAATTCCAGCATTCAGAAGGTAGAGGCAGGAACATTGCAAGTTCCTGGCCAGCTTTGGCTATACAGTGAGATCTTGTCTCAAAAAAACAGATTGATATGATAATATACATCTGTAATCCCAGACAAGCAGAAGGCAGGAGGTAGGAGGATAGTGGTTGGGGTCAGCCTGGATAAAGATAATGCAAGTCTGTTTCTGGAAAACAAACTAAAAGCAAAAGGAGTAGGGTTGAGGCTCAAATGATAAGAGCATTTGCCTAGCAAGCAGGAGGTGTTGAGTTCAGTTCCTAGTGCTGCATATAAAAAACAACGCCTCCCCCCCCCAAAAAAAAGAAAAACCTTACCAATGAACACATGGAAATATAGTCAACATTATCAGTGATCAAGGAAATGCCTATCAAAACTACATAAAGCACCACTTTGTTAGTATTAACTATTTTCCGCTTTTTATTATGAAAAATTGTAAGTAGAAGGAATATTATGAACTCTTCAGTCAGTACCATCAGCCAACAACATTGACCATGTTGCCAGTCTTACATCATCTGAAATCCTTCATTTTCTTAAGGATTTTAGAGCAACTTGTAGTTATCATTTTACCTATAAATACCTCAATATGTGTCTCCTGTATTAATTTAAAAAAAAAACAAAACTAAACCCTGTTGTCATCCCCTCTGATAATTCAGGTACAGTCTATTCAAATATTCCTAAACTTTAAAGATTCTGAAAAATGGTTCAAGTATGTTTTAAAACTTCCTTGATTACCTCATGAATTTGGGCAGTATTCATAGTAAGATTCAGTTTCATACATCATACGTCTGATTAATCCTTACATTGAGGCTTAATAGGCAATCTTCCCTAAAAATAACCTCTAAGTTTGATAAAAGCCTAGAGTGATACCATTTTGTATCAGTGTTTACAGAGCAATCCAGAGGCTTTACTAAGTGTTGATACTCTTTTACCTATGAGCAAAAGCAGCTTTTCCTCAGTAGCTAGCTTTGGAATTCCCTCTTGTATTATAGCAGAAATGGCCTTAACTTTGAGAACTCTCAGAGCAGGTGTTTTGAGTAGCCTCTGTAGCCCTCAGTAAAGTCTGGAGAGTGTTCTTCCAAACACTGATATTACAGCAAGTTTCCTGGGGAACCTGTAGGAAACTTGCATGATACTGGTGGTGTACCACAGAGTCTTTGTTGTTGAGTAGTTGAAAGTTGAAGAGGGGTTGCCACACCAGTGACAACAGCCCTCTTACTGGAAGTGTTAAATCATGAGGAGCAGAAGATAGAGGAAGAGCCATTGATAATCAAGGTTATCTCTGAAGCTTAGAGCCTATGTATGCCTAGGAATAGAAAGCAGAGCTAGAGCCAAGGTTGGTTTTATACTTTTCGGTGCTGTTTTACATTGTATCTATTTCTGCTTGTCCTGCTTTCTTTTGTTCCTGTACATTGACATTGCACACCATTGGGAACAATGCTTCTCAAGCAGCACAGTAGGTCATTTCCTAGGGCCCAGGTCTGGAGTAGAACATGGAGATGCCATGGAGCCCAGTGTCTGTGAGGCAGTCAAACTTGTTACAGTTGCATCTGATGCCTGTTACTGCAGGTGTAAACTATTGACCAAGACGAAGTACTAAAAAAACGAGGAAAGGAGTAGGTCTTCTCTAAAGGTGATCTTTTTAGGCTCAAGTTGGACATGTCACAATGTGAAATAATTAGCAGAATGGGAGCCATCATTCACAATTGGTTTTTAGATAGTTTAAAAGAATCAGTTGCAGCTAGGATTTTGACAGCATTGAGGTATTTTGGCTAGAGATGCCAAGTGTGCCCACATCCTGACTGCATACTGCCTTCCCTTTAGGACTCCCCTGGAAACATCCTTCACAGGAAAAGTTAAAATTCGAAAAACTTAATTCAGGGTGTGTGTGTGTGTGTGTGTGTGTGTAAAAACGTAAATCAGGACTCCCCTGGAAAATTCGAAAAACTTAATTCAGGGTGTGTGTGTGTGTGTGTGTAAAAACGTAAATCAGGACTCCCCTGGAAACGTCCTTCACAGGAAAAGTTAAAATTCGAAAAACTTAATTCAGGGTGTGTGTGTGTGTGTGTGTGTGTAAAAATGTAAATCAGGGTGTGTGTGTGTGTAGAAAAACGTAAATCAGGGTGTGTGTGTGTAGAAGAATGTAATTCAGAGTGTGTGTGTGTGTGTGTAGAAAAATGTAATTCAGAGTGTGTGTGTGTGTGTGTGTGTGTGTGTGTGTGTATCCTGAAGTTTGAACTTAGGGCTTTGGTGTTGTCCCTGAGCTTTTGTGCCCAAGGCTAGTGCTCTGTCACTTGAGCCACAACTCCACATCTGGCCTTCTTGGTGGTTAATTTGCGATAAGAGTCTCACGGACTTTCCTATTGGGGATGACTTTTAACTGAGATCCTCGGATCTCAGCCTCCTGAGTAGCTGGAATTATAGGTGTGAGCTTCTGACGCTGGGCTGGAATTCAGGTTCTTGGTTATTGTTAACTGACTTTAGTGTCATGCATCCCTGGGCAAAACTAGCTAGACAATAAATCTGGGGCCGTCTAGGAGTTTCTGCCTGCTCCCAGCTCAAGTCCAGTTTTCCAGCTGGTTCGTAAGTTAATGAGAGGAGAGATGTGCTTACCTTAGCATAAGGAAAAATAACAACAGCTACCTACCAGTCTTTAGCTCTGAGATGTTTTGTTTTTGAATCTAGTCTGGGAGTCTCCCTTTTGAGAGGAGTATTTTGTTTTTTAATATTTAATATGTGTTGATGTTATTTTCCCATCTGCTATTAAGGATTTTTTTTTATTTCATTTGTTTTTTTCTCCCATTGTCTTTTATAATGAGTGTCTTTAGAGTGCTTTTTTTGGTCAGTCATGGGGCCTGAGCTCTGGGCCTGGGCACTGTTCCTGAGCTCTTCAGCTGGAAAGTAAGTGCTCTACCACTTGAGCCACAGTGCCACTTCTGGCTATTTCTGCTTAAGTGGTGCTGAGGAATCAAAACCAGGGCCTCATGGACTCAAGGCATAGAGTGTTGTTTTTTTTAAACTTCAGTTTTAAAAATTATTTTCTAAATGGTTACTCTACTGCTTATAATCTAGTTTTTTACAGTGTGTCCAGGTGTGACCTATTATCCTACCTGGGGTGGATTGTGGGTTTTGTTACTGGAGATTAAAGTGCAATATATTGGGAGACAATGCAACAATATGGTCCTGGGCAGTAGCCAGACTACGTAATTTGGGTCACAAATACAGGCACATGTATTAGATAGGACAAAGATGACTTTATGCAAGCTGAACTATACTTGGCCTACCAAAGAGGCAGGCTATTCCTGGTACCACAGTCCCAGTGGGAAGTTATACATCCAACTTGAATGGAATGATTAGGCTCTTGTGCTGCTCTAAGTCTTTCTTGATTTTGCTAGAGGCTGATAGGATTGCTTTGGGCAGTTGTAACTACCTTTGTAACTACTTTGAGGAAGAGATCAGCCTCACTGCTGTGGGAGCAAAGATTCCAGAGTCCACTGTGGCTGCTCTGCCCAGAACTGCCTGACAGTAGGGAATAGGAGCTGCAGAGCTGAGAATCCAGGTGAAGGTTTTGCCCATATGAAGGGCTGATCTTGATGGTGGCATTGGGTACGAGGTGAATAAGCAGATGTAAGCAGGGCTGTTGTACTTACGTGTGTGTTTTAAACACTGGAATGAGGCTCTGTAGATGTAAGCAGCTGTGCTTAGCTTAGGTGAGAAGCAGTCTCAAATGCAGGTAGAATTGTCTTGGACAGCTGTGTAAGTGAATGCTTTGTCCTGAAGTAGGGGGATTGCATAAATGAGATTGAAGAGGCAGATCTGAGAGACAAAGCATGTATTATAAGACTCCATATTGTGTTATTAAAAGAAGGTGACTAAAATATATTGGAAACAGATAGATGGTTGTTGAAATACGATGAAGGGTTCATGGGGATTTGTGGTGTAGCATTCCCTTTGGCATCTGCTTGGAAATTTTCTTAATCGAAAAGCAGAGAACAGGATGTGCTTCTGTCATTTTAGCACTTGGAAGATAGATAGGAGAATCACTAGTTTGAGGCTAGGTTTGGGCTACATAGGGAGACCTTTTCTCAAAAAAACAAAAATGGAAGTTTTGGAAAAGACAGAATTTTTTTCCTCTATAGAGTTACTAAGATGAGAAGTAGGGTGTTCAGGAGAGTTAGTGTTGAGTCAGGTGGAGAGATTGATTACACCATGCTGCCTATGGTGAGATTGGGAAACCAGCTTATATCCAGAAAACTGAAGAGAATCAAATAGAAATATTACTGGAGTTGTATAAGGGCCTTGTAAGATAGCTTGATAGAAGGCGCATGTGTGGAAAGCAATACCAGTTTCTGCAAAGGCAGTGCTGATTTCCCACAGCAGTGGTCCCTGGTCAAAACATGAGATCCATACATTATTAGACTTACTGGGAGTCAGCAGATTTGACTATATGGGTAAAGTTTACATCTTTCTGAAGTAATTGATAGATTTGAGATCTCATCCAAAAGGTAATAAATTTCATTTGGAATCATTGTCAGTGAGAAGAATGTGTGAGAGATTGCTTGGCAGAGATAAGAAAAGTTATGGGGTCTGGCTGGGGAGGCATGGGAGACTCCGTCAAATATCCTGGACAGACAGTATGGAGAGCTGGTCAGGGCCATTGGAAAGTGACCATGTGACATATGTCCCACCATGCTACAGTTGGAGCTGTGCCAGTCCTTTCCAAAGGAGCTACCTCGGGGGAGAGAAACCACCGCTTCAATCAGGTGAAGACTCCGCACAACCCTCTAGATTCTAGTGCCCCCTTGATGAAGAAGGGGAAGCAGAGGGAGGTCCCCAAGGCCAAGAAGCCCACCTCACTGAAGAAGGTATGTGGAGTGTTTCATTGGAAGCAAGGCACTGGCAAATGAGTACAATGTCACATATCCATACTGACTTCTGCTTCTTGCATCTTAAGTTTTTAGGTTATTATTATGTGGTGGCCAATGCTTGTAATCCCAGCACTCAAGAAGGAGAGGCAGTAGGATCATAAATTTGAGGTTAGCCTAAGATATATAGTGAGATCTGCCTCAAAAACAAACAGCTGGATTCCATGGCTTGTGTTCTGTAATCTAGCTACTAGGGAGGCACACACCAAGACGATTGTAGTGAGTCCTACCTCGGAAAAAAGGTCTAAAGACTCCATTTCAACCAATAGCTTGATGCTGTGTTATACATCTCTCATCTCATTTCATCTGTGGTGGGAAGTAAAAAATAGGAGGTATTATGGTCTGTACATTATTGAGGCTGGCCAGGCCAGAAATATGACCATATCTCAAAAATATCCAGAGTAAAAAGTGGCTAGAGGTGTGGTTCAACAATAAAAGAGTATGTGCCTAGCAAGAGTGAAGCACTTAGTTCAAGACCCAGTACCACCCCAACAAGCAGCCAAAGCTTATGTTACTTGTACATGTTGCATAACATTGTGTTTTGTGTTTCTTTAGCATATTGCCATAGCTGTTTACTTGTTACTTGTGTTTTTACTTAGTGTGTTACTTGTTTACTAATGTTACTTGGTACTGTTTAACAAAACTGGTACTGTCTGTTTACATCCTATGTCTGAGATGTTTGACCACTGAGTGTGGGTCATACTTTGTTTCTAATTTCTATCAAAATTTTATGTTGAAAAAATGTGTATTTTTTATCAGCAAACATTAATTGTATAAGAGGAGTTTCATTGTGACATTTCTATATATGTATGCAGGGTATCCTAATCAAAGTCACCCCTTCCATTCTCCCTTATCCCCCTACCCTGTTCTTAAAATGATTTTAAAGGTCTCGTTCTATTTTCATATGAGGCAATAAAATTCTCCATATTCATATAATATTCAGGGCCTGGACACTTTCCCTGACCCTAACATTCTACCACTTGAGCTGCAGCACCTACCTGGCTTTTGAGTGTTTAATTGGAGATAAGAGTCTCACAGGGACCTTTCTGCACAGGCTGGCTTTTTTAAAAATTTTTTTTTTTTTGCCTCCGGTCATGGGGCCTGAACTCTGGGCTTGGGCGCTGTCCCTCAGCTTTTCAGCTCAAGGCTAGTGCTCTACCACTTGAGCCACAGCGCCATTTCTGGCTTTTTTCTTTTTTTTTTTCAAACCCAGGGCCTCATGTATGCAAGGCAAGTGCTCTACCACTGAGCCACCGTCCCAGCCCCCATTGCCTACTCTTGAAGATGGCCATGACCCTCATTTTCTCAGCCATGATGTGATGCATTGTATGAAGTAGGGCGCCATCACTTCAGGTGGAAAAACAAATTTTTTTGTGTGTGTTGGTCCTAGGGCTTGAACTCAGGTACTAGGTGCTGTCTCTGAGCTTTTTCACTCAGGTCTAGTACTCTATTGCTTGAACCACAGCTCTACTTCTGGCTTTTTAAAATTATTATAAAGGTGATGTACAGCTGGGTGCTAATGGCTCACACCTGTAATCCTAGCTACTCAGGAGGCTGAGATCTGAGGATTATGGTTCGAAGCCAGCCAGGGCAGAAAAATTTCTGAGACTTTTCTGAAAGTGGAGCTGTGGCTCAAGTGATAGAGCGCTAGTCTTGAACAAAAGAAACTCAGGGATAGTACCCAAGCCCTGATTGATTGCAAGCCCCAAGACGAGCAAAAAGTAAACAAATACAAGTGATGTACAGAGGGTTTACAGTTCCATGTCAATCTAACTAAGAGTATATTCAATATCACTCCTTCATTTCTGGCTTTTATGGTATTTAATTGGAAGTAAGAATCTCATAGACATTCCTGTTCATGCTGGTTTTGAAGTATGATTCTCAGATCTCAGCCTTCTGAGTAGCTAGGATTATAGGTGTGAGCCAATAGTGCCAGACTTTTTTCCTTTTTTTTTTTGTAACTTTAGAATAGCACAAACAAAACCAGAGAGGGGGAAGGAAGTTACTTCTTAACACATTCTACTTTTGGTCACCAAGCTGTTCATTCATTGTTGACTATTAACTACTTGTGTGCTAACCTTCAATTTGGTTAGTCACACACTCTTGTGGTATATATGCTTCATGATTATTGAGGTGCTCATGCTTGAGTAACTGTTGAATCCTAGAGTTGGTTTAAGTCAGGTTCTCATGTGCTGGCTTTGCATTCCCAAGATCACCATGGTGCTCTCAACATTGGGTATGGGGATAAGATCAGTCACTGCAGAGTGGGGAGCATGGCCGCACTACAGATGCACAACCAGTGAGCAGTACTTGGGAAATTTATTTTGCAGGAGAATTTGTATTGTACATTATTTGGGTATGTAAGTTGTTTGGTTAATTATTTTAAAGATTATTTTGAAAGAACGACAAGAGAGAAAACAGCAGCGACTCCAAGAAAATGCTGGGAGCCCAGCTGTGGCCAATGATGATGCCCAAGATTCAGAGAATGGTGCAGATGACCGGGCCCCTGACCTGGCAGAGCCCACAGGTACCAGTTTCTTTGTATTTATGCTGGAAAGACTTCCAGGTGGGAGTAGCAGTGAGCAAATGGACTGTGTCCAGGAGCTGTGTTAGATTCTACCAGCTCCTTTTGTCTTTATGATAGAATGCAGGTTAATGCTGCATGTTGGATATAGGAGTTCTCACACTCCAGCTTTACAGGGAATGAAGTCCTGTTGATGGAGTAGAGCATCCCAGGCCTTTGATTCTGGGGTTTCTGGGAGACAGAGGAGATACTTGTGAACTGTGTGCCATTGGGATTCTTCTAATTTGAAGTGGCCTTGAGAGTGACCCCATCTCACCATCTGTAGCGCTATGTACCAACAAGAGTACAACACATACAGGTGTGTGTGTAGTAAATTTATTTCTGAGTTGTCTGTTCAGGTAAGTGTAGAGAGCATAAAGGTTACCACTTGAGGGCTTTTCACAAAGCGCGAACATGGCACCTGGATGAGGAAAGCAGAGTAGATCCCAGGGAAGACTGCCTTAATGTGGCACCAACACTGGAAATTTGAATGAGTGCCACTTAGTCTCTGGTTCTTTTCTCTCAGTGCTTTTGATGGCACCCAGATGCAGTTCATTATTTTCTTCCTTCATCTAGATGTTATATTTACCTGGATAATGTGCCCAGTATGGATGGGCACTGAGGCAATTTAGTCCTAGACTCTGAGTAAGGTTGCTCTGGACAGTGCTGAGAATGTGGCTTAGACAGCATTGAGTAGTCGCTTCTGTGGGCATCTGTTGAAGTGGGTTTGCTCTAGGGGCTCTAACATACAGACCTGTGGTATAATGCCGGTTATACCCTTGGGTGGATGAGACTTGTGCACACTCCCATCCTCGCCAGTTTTTGATGGTGACATGTTATTGAACTATACCCACATGTTAAACAGACTTCTACTAAGGCACTGGTAGGTTTCTTTTTCCTTTTTCTTTTTTTTTAAATGCCAATACTAGGGTGTGAACTCTAGGCCTGGGTGCTTTCCCTTTTTCATTCATGGCTAGCACTCTACTGTTTGAGCCCTAGCTCCATTTCTAGCATTTTGCTTGTTAGAGATAAGACTCTCAAGGACTTTCCTGTCTGGGTTTGCTTTAAACCCTTATCCTCAGGTCTCAGCCTTCTGAATAGCTAGGATTACAGGTGGGAGCTACTGGTGTCCAACTTCACCAGTGTTTCTTTATTGTGTTTTTTTTTCTATGGTGCTTGGGATCAAGCCCAGAGCAGATATGCACACTCTAAGCTATACCATTGAACTCAGGGCCTGGGTACTGTCCTTGAAGCTTCTGTGGCTCAAGGCTAATGTTCTACCACTTGAGCCACAGCACTACTTATGGCCTTTTCTGTAGTGATTGGAGGTAAGAGATCTCAGCCTCCCAAGTAGCTAGGATTATATGTGTGAGCCACTAGAGCCCAGCTTAGGAATTTTTTTTTTTTTTTTTGTCAGTCATGGAGCTTGAACTCAGAACTCAGGGCCTGGGTGCTGTTCCTGAGCAGCTAGCACTCTACCACTTTGAACCCAGCTCCACTTTCAGTTTTCTGGTGGTTAGTTGAAGGTTACAGTCTCATAGACTTTCCTGCTTGGGCTGGCTTTGAACTGTGATCCTCAGATCTCAGCCTCCTGAGTAGCTAAGATTACAGGTGTGAACCTCCCATGCCCAGCAAGAATTCCATTTTTTTGTGTGCTGGTGCTGAGGAGTGTTATGCCTGAACGTTTTTGCTCAAGGTTAGTGATCTTCTACTTGAACCAGACCTCCACTCGTGGCTTTTTGGTAGTTAGTTGGAGATTAGAGTCTCAGTGACTTTTCTGCTGGGGCTGGCTTCATATCACAATCCTCAGCTCTCAGCCTCCTGAATAGTGAGGATTACAGGTGTGGACCTCTGGTGCTCAGCTATTTAGGAACTCTTTAATACGGAATGATTTAAAACATTTAAGCAACTGAACTATAACCAAGATATTTAAAACTTCCTGATACTTAGATATTTCAGATCAGATTCCAAAGTTGAAAGTTACATTGGGCTACTGAACTGCATGCTTAAAAATGGTAAAATAGTAACATTTCTGTATATTTTACTATAGTGAAAATGAAAAGTAGACTTGGGGAGGGAGGTTGGTGCATCCAGGAAGACCAGAAAATTGTCTTGACTGTCTAAATGGGCTTTTCCCTTTCGTCCTGAGTCTGTGAGCTGCTCACTATCTGTGAGCTGCCTGCGGTATTGTCAGGAGTTGGTGGATGTATGCAGATGCTAGTTGAGTTGGTAAACCTATGCCATGGAGTTCCCTGCACTGCAAGCCCCTCTATGTGCACAGGGACCTGCAGAGGTTCTACAGTGGTTTGCTTTTTTTTTTTTTTTTTCTTTTGAAGATCCTGTGGTGACAGAAGAAGAATCGGTCTCCTCCTCTCCTGTGGCTGAGGGCAAGTCAGAAGAGCCATCATTTGACACAGAGCTCCAGCGGGACACAGTGGCCTGCCAGCCCATCTGTGATTCCAGCACCCTCCCCAAGATCCACAGCCGGAGATTTCGGGAGTGAGTGGGCACCTATTGGGGGTGGGGATTGGGTTTGGGTTTGGTCCTGTTTCCTCCCATACTTACAATGTACAGGGCCATAAATCCATGTAGTTCGGCCACATCACGCTTTACTCTTCACTAATCAATTAATTGTGAGTAGCTATTTCTGCAGGTGTTGGGGGTGGCCTAGTCTTTGGGTCCATCTATACTGCAATTTCTTTCTGGTATCAATGGAAATGGTGCCTTTAGTCTGTGTTTGAGTTGAGGCTTGGCTAATGGAGTAATGATGACTTTTGGGTCCTCTTCCATGTTCCAGTTTCTCTCTAGTTATTGAAAGCTTGTTCTTCCTGCTGTTTCTCAGGTTGGGGAGACACAGGAGAGTGTAAGCCATGAGGGTAGGCATAGTTGGAGGTTGAAGGTGGTAGGGAGATGAATACATACTCTTCACCTTTCTTAGATCCCCAGGAATGCATGGTTCTGGGGAGTGCTAGTGTCAGAATCCATGGCTTCCTGTCTGATCCTGTGTCTCATCCCCCTGGGGTTGGGCAATTTTTAGAGCTGCAGCCAATGGCCAAGATCTGTTGTCTGATATTCCTTCCAGTTACTGCAGCCAGATGCTCAGTAAAGAAGTAGATGCTTGTGTCACAGACCTACTCAAGGAACTTGTCCGTTTCCAAGATCGTATGTACCAGAAGGATCCAGTCAAGGCCAAGACCAAGCGCCGGCTTGTACTGGGGTTGAGGGAAGTTCTTAAACACCTAAAGCTCAGGAAACTGAAATGCATCATAATTTCTCCCAACTGTGAGAAGATACAGTCAAAAGGTAAGGGCAGTAAGGCCATGGGCCCCTGACTGTGGGAAGCTCATAACCCCACACCTGGCCAGTGGTCTGGGCCACACTCCTGCAAGCACTGGCAGCTTATTTTCATTTTGTTCTTTGACTGTCTCCCAGTTGCATTGCCAGAAAGCACTTCATAGGCAGGCAGATGTTGCCTCCATATAAGTTTCCAGCAGCTCACATAGGTCTCCCTCTGGCAGCAGGGAAGGATGCCCAAGCTGCTGCTCTGGCACTATGGAGAGTAGCTGGAGACCTTATTATTTTCTCTTCCTGGTACTGGGTAGAGAACTCAGCACGGGAGCTTTTAGGCAAGTTCTGTACCACTTGAGCCACATACCCAATCCCTGTAAACATTTGCCAGTTGGACATGATAACCAGTGACTTAAAATTATTTTAAAGGTGAAAATTGATGTCATGGCCTTGAACTATGTTATCATGGTAGTAGTATAAGTAGTATCTTACCACCAAATTTAAACTTTAACTTGGAAATTGTTTATGTGGGTGGAGTATTAGGCCTGCTTTACCTGAGCTCAGTTGTAGGATCTTAGCCAGTCAGCCTCGGAGTAAGCATGCTTTGTTTCTTTACAGATAACATTGGCTTGGGGTGGGTATTGTTTGAACAATACAGTCTGGGCTCTGCGGGCTTGTTGGAACTTCAGAACCACCATAGGCTTAATGATGCCATGCTCCGCTTGGCATGCAGTTCTGTTCTTGGCCATGATTCATTGAGGTGGAAGGCTGCAGAACAGTGGCAGCATGGAAACAGGCTAATGGGTAGAGGCCAAGAAGACCAGGCACAGGCTTCCAAGTCTTCTAGTGGAGTGACACATGGAACAGTGATGTCATATAAAATGCTGTCTGGCAGGGAAGCTCAGGGGGACACAATGCTAAAGTCCCTAGTACTGAAGGGGTACAGGTGGTGAGCATCACCCACACTGTGCAGACAGTGAAGGCACAGGGATCCAGACTTACTAGTTAGGTTACAGCCAAGAGGACCATCAAGCTTTCCTGTAAGCCAACCAAGTTCATAAGACTCCAGCCAGCACCAGCCTGGCAGGCAGGCCTTGTGAAGATGCAGGTAGGTCACACACATGACCTTTGTGACTATGGGGTACCTCCATAGACACTGGGCATTGAGAGACATGCCTCTGATGTTAATTATTTCCAAAGAACCCACTCAGTGCCTGGTCCTCTTTCTCCAGCCTGTCCAGGACTGGTACGTTTTTCTTCCAAGTCCATAACTGAAATTCACTTCCTCATCACCATTCATATATTTCAGGGAGATCTGGGGCCAAGTGGGTAAAATTAAGTGCTTTGGCACCTCAAAGTTAATCCCTAGAGGAATGAGATTGAATTTCCTGGTTTCATAGGGTGACAACAGGCTGTGCCTTTGAGAAGTCCCTATAGATGGACAGTTTGTAATTAGGTGCCAGATTGTATTTCTTGAGTTACAAAAAAATGTAGCAAACATTTGTTGTTTTGTAGAATTGTTCTGCATCTACATTGTAGGGTCAGTGCCTGGCATGGAAGTGCAGCTATGGCTCTAGAGGTATGTCCCACCTCCTTCAGAGGCTGCTGCCGTGCCTCTCCTGGTGTGGGCATGGCTTCCCCTTCCCTACCCCACACCCTTTTTAAAAAAAATTATTAGTAATTTACTGTATTAATATAGAGGTGTTGTACATACCACCCTCTTTGGTACTTGTTAGCACTTTTCTATGGTCAGTATCTTCTCTCTCTTGTTTTTTTTGGGTCTGGTCATGGGGCCTGAACTCTGGGCCTGGGCGCTATCCCTCAGCTCTTCAGCTCAAGGCTAGCGCTCTACCACCTGAGCCACAGCGCCACTTCCGTTTTTTTTTTCTTTTTGCTTATGTGGTGCTAAGGAATCGAACCCAGGGCCTCAGGCATGCAAGGCAAGCACTCTACCACTGAGTCACCTTCCCAGCCCCAGTATCTTCTCTCTCAAGAACTTCAGATTTTCTGTGAACTGTTAGTTCCATGTTCTTAGCTGATCTTTTTATGTATAGTGAGTAAACCAGTGAGTGAAGAGTTGTAAATATTTTTCTGGTTTGTTATTTACTGTTTCTTAAATTCTCATTTTCTTTTTTTGCCCTGTCTATCAATATTATTTTATATTTTGGCTGTGAGGCTGAGATACAGCCTCACTGTATCTTAGATTGCCTGGAGCTCAAAATCCTCTTGGCTGTGCCTCCCAGCTGCTGGGATTATAGATGTTTGCCACCATACCTGCTTGGTTGTTTATTTACCTTTTTTGGGGGGAGTTCAATTTCATTATTATAAACCTGATGTACAGAGGTATTACATAAGTCAGATTATATAAGAGTAGATTTCTTTTGGACAATGTCACTCTTTCCCTCATTCTCTCCTAGTTTTTCCCTCCTATCCCCACCCATAAGTTGTATAGTTCATTTTCAACAATACCCAGTGAATACCACTGCTGCAATTGTTCACCCATTGTCCCTCCATTTCTGTGCCTCCCCTGAGACTCCCCAAAACATAAATGAACAAACAGAACAAAAGAAAGAAAGAAAACAAAAATAGCAAAAAAAGAAAAAAATGTACCTCTTGTTTTTATTTACTGTAATTTATTGTTTATTTACTCTTTGCATATTAGTTTTACTTCATTTCTCAACCTTCCCATGCCAGGGTTATTAAGAATTTTTTTTAACTGCTATTTTTTTCCTCTCTGGTTCTTTGCTGTCCCTATGTTTAGGTAGAGTATATTTCAGTCTTACCCAAAGTATGACTCTAAATGGATCTTCCTAGTGTCTCCCAACATCTAAAAATGCTTTTCCTCTTTCAATTTTCATATACTGAGGTTATTTCTGGCTCTTGTTAATCCCCATCTCTCTTCTTAAATTTTCTGTGGCTTAGAAGATAGTCTGTAACCTGGCAGTGTTAGACTATCAGGTGTTCTCATACTTTGTCCCTATTTAATTTCTCAAATCATGTTTGTAGGAAGTCACAGTACTTTCAGGTTTAAGGATAATATAGAGATCATCAACCTATTCAAGAGTACAGATGCCTTTGTGTTTAGATACTGTCAGTTTAGTTGGCATATTTAAGGTCTGTATGTCTTTCATGTTGCTTGACTAGTGTATTCCTACCTATTGCAGTCTTATTTCCTTTGTGAATGGAGTAATTTCTCAGACAGCGCATTATAACTTGCTGCTGTTGGAGAATAGAGAAACGTGCCCACTGCCTTCATTTACTTCTGTGTTGTGAGCGCTCCTTGGTGCTCCCATTGGCTTTCCACCTCTCCTTTTTCACCCTGGCCTTGGCTGGTATGTCAGTTGAAAGTGGGTCCAAGCATTAGAGGCAGTGAGCCAATGGGAGCATGACCTCTGGGCCACCAGATCAGTGATTCCACATAGGGTGAGAACCTTGATATCTCAACCTCTGTTTCCCATCTGCCTATTTTAGGATTTAAGAGACAATAGACCAGTGTCCTGATGTGAAATAAATGTTCGTTGATGTTAACTGATGAATGTTTCCATTAGCATAATATCTTTCTTGGAGAACTAATTGTTTCTTTCATGAGGCTGTGACTTGCTTTCTCTCAATGACATTTGTCAGGGCCACTGACTGGGGGAGGGAGAGAGGTGCCTTGCTCACTGTGGAATCAGTATCAGTGCTTTGTGTGATATGTCCTTGTGCTCTGAGCAGGTGGGCTGGATGACACCCTTCACACCATTATCGATTATGCCTGTGAGCAGAACATCCCCTTTGTGTTCGCTCTCAACCGCAAGGCTCTAGGGCGGAGTCTGAACAAAGCAGTTCCTGTCAGTGTTGTGGGGATCTTCAGCTACGATGGAGCCCAGGTGAGTCACTGGTCAGTGTTCATGGGAAGAAGGTTGGAGATAACCTGTGTGTGCACCTACTGACAGCACAGAACCTCATGTTGACACTGATAATCAGCTATTATTGAAACAACTTTCTCAAGAAACTTTATCACTTGAGCTATTTCTTGTCTCCTTACCAGCTCCAAGTTAAGGTTCATACTTTGGTTCTAGACACCTGGGCAACAGAGAAGTGCCTCAGGCAGGCCTGAGAAGTCAGCCTAGCCCATGGTTTTCTCTGTGCAGCCTACCATGCACAAACAAAGCTGCTGCCACCAGCACTGCCCCTGCTTCACCTTGGAGGGCGGTGGTACTGCCCGCGGGCAGTCAGCAGATGTCACCTTTGTGCTTTCACTTGTGCTCAAGGACCAGTTTCACAAGATGGTTGAGCTGACGATGGCAGCCCGGCAGGCATACAAGACCATGCTGGAGAACATGCGGCAGGAGCTGGCCGGACAACCTGGGCCTCCGCCTGCAGCTAGCCTGCCCACAGAGAGTCCTGGTTGTGCTGCTGTAGATAGTCACCTGGCTCCCACTGGACAGGAACCACACTACCGTGAGTACTCATGAGGGTCTGCTTTAATGTCCTCTAAGTTATCATTTTTAAATTAGTCTTCTCAGAAGGGTAGCTTGGCACTGATGCTGCCAGACCAGTTGTAGGAGGGGTTGGTAGATTCCTCCCAATACAGACTATATTAGGTCAAGGCATGACTGGATGCAAGAGGGTCTGCTATCTAGGCTGGAACAGCTGTAGTGGGGTCCACTGGTCTGAGCCATTGCCTGTGAAGTGTTAATCATCAGACTGTAGGAGTTAGAAGGGTTTGTCAGTGACTCACACACATCAAGCCAGTTGTCACCTGAACAGAGATGGCTTAATGGCAGTTGTATCTCAGATCCACTTGGGAGGCTAACTCAGGCCAAGTGACGATTCTCAAGGCCATTGTTTACCAAGGTATTTTTTGGGGGGGGAGTGAGGGATGGCATTATGGAAGGGGGCAGCAGTGAGTTTGATGCTACTCACTAAGGTATGATCCAGCTTAGCAGATGAGGAAGAGTAAATAGAGCCTGCTGGGGACTTACCTGAACAGACTGAGCTATTGGTAGCACCTGTAACTCATTGCAGGTTTCTGATGGACTTGTGTGACTTGTCAGTATCTGCTTATCACTTGAGCTATTTCTTGTTTTAGTTGAAATCTGGAGGAAACATCTGGAAGCATACAGTCAGTGTGCCCTGGAGCTAGAAGAATCGTTGGAGACTTCAACCTCTCACTTGATGAACTTGAATTTATAAGAGGAGAGTTCTTTCCTGTGTGTGTATGTGTGTGTGTATTTTGGGCAAAGAGGGTGGAGACTTGGAAAAGACTTTGGGCTTTACCTTCTCAGATCTTCAGTTGGAAGTTACTTGGCCTGAGAAGGCACAGGAAGCAATGATTGTAGGGCTCTCAAAGCCACAAATCTCATCAAACCAATACTTAGATACACTGGTAGAAGGCTTTCCCAAGAGTGGTTATTCAGCTTGGGCCTTTAAAGCATAATGTGGATCAGGAAAATACAGTCCTGGGCTACCAAGGAAACCTCTCCATTGCAGCAAAGCTGAGCCAAACAAGGGAGTATGCAGGAAGCCGGAGTGTGTACCTGTCTCTTGTCCCCTGTCCTCCTACTCCTGGAGACACTGGTGTCTAAGCAAATGGACAGCAACGGAAAGGGCCTTTTCTTTAGAGCTCTGCAACTTAATGATATGTTAGAATGAACCTCAGAAGGAAAACAAGTTTGTAACCTGTGACTCTGACATGAATTACTACTTTTAGTCTTTATTTTCCAAAAAGGTGATGTGTATTGAGGTTTCTATATTTCAGTTTGATAATTTACAAATCTTCTTTAAATGAACATATTCTAAATGTGGTTGCTGTCTTAGAGGCCAGGAGGACAGAGCATTCCTATTTTTTCCCTGCCAGTAAGAGGGCTTATTTATTTTGAATAAAGAGTGATTATTTAATTTTCTTTTAGATCTTAGGCATATCAGTGGTCTGATCCCGATTAGTCCCTTTGGAATGCTAGCCTTTGAACCCACAGGGCTAAGTAAGGGCAGTTGCTGTGCTGGTCTCCAGACCTGCAAGTATTAACTGCCAAAACTCAGTTCCAACCTGTACTTGTATTCTTTTTTGGCTTTGAAGATTCTGTTAATTGAATTCTGTCATGCCCAGCCTTGTCTCTCTGAGAAGTAAGTGGCCTGTGATGAGTGTTAACACAGAGAATGAGGTAGCAATGGCCTGTTTGGGGCAGACTCATGGCCATGGCAGAGCTGGGATCCGAAGCGCTGCCCACTGTGTCATCTGGAGCTGGTGGTGGCCAGGGTGGCCCACTGTTGAAAACTTTTGAGGTGCTTTCATATGGGAAATGGATGTGGCTGGCTAGATCTGTGGGACAGAGAAGGGGTCTTTCTTCTGTCCTACACAATAAGCTGTGGCAGTAGGTGGCAAGTTGATTGTATTAAGTTTGAAAATAGAAGATTACTTAAGAATAAAAGCCAGAAAATCAATGAGTAGGAAAAAAAAATCTAAATGGCCTGTCACCTTCACTCACATTCACCAGCTAGAAGTTTTTAAATTGGTAAGTCAACAGTTTTAAAAATCTCTACCTTAGATGAAGGCTACCTGCTTAGAGGTGCTCCTGGAAGTCTCTAGGTATGTGGAGTTGTTTTTCTTATCTAGACTCATGCTTTAAACAGAGTACTTGTGAGTGGTTTTAGGGCTTCTGACTCATCTTCCGGAGAGTTCTTTCTCATTTGACCTCCCCAGGTTCTTGTCTGTGGGGTCCTTAGTGTCATCACTTTAGTGGCTGCAGGTGCCATCCAGCTGGCACCGGGGGGCACACATCACCAGTGCTACAAGTCCAGGCACTGAATCCAACAAACACAACTCTTGCTTCAGGAAACACAGCTTGTCCTCATAACCACATTCCCCTCACAGAACACTTCATCCTAACTAACCTGAAGCATAAAATTGTTTTCTTGAGCCATGAGCATACATGCTCTGACTAAATCCAGACTGCAGAATAAAATACAAGAAACAACACTGAGGAAAGGAGCCCAAAGCAGTTAATTCAACAATTTGTTGTATCTGGAACTACACTGTAAATGTGGATCACAATGAAAGTTGACAAAAATTTTACAGTTCACATTAGATTAACATGCCATGGCCAGATGGGTTAACAGGTGGCCAGGCACTATCTGGTCCTCTTGGCTCTCTGTGGGGAAGGTGACCTGGCAACCTAGAACTCAGGCAGAGAATGATCATTCATGCTGGATCCAGAAATTGACTGGCTGGGACATGTATGCTTATATTACAACAGGCAGTTTGCAGACTCATCCTGCCCCAGAAAATAGGGACGTGGAGTAGACTGTAGTTACATAACTACATGCAACATCTCCCTGCATCACACATAGAGGATGGCTTTGTTCAAAACAGAGGTTTTGGTTTAATGATAACTGTGAAAACTTTCTCACAGTCAAGAACAGATTGAGATTAAAGACCAGGCAGCTCTAGAGCCAAACCTTCCAAAGTTCACACACAGTGAGGAGAAAACTCATCATTCGGATCTTGTCAGAAAAATTTAACATGCACCAGGAGATTTGAGCTGTTTGGCTTTTCCACTTGTAGTGCCTGGTGCCTTGTTGCAAAATTGGAGCACTTGGTACTTTTGCAAATACCACTTGGTACAGCCCCCCACCCATTGCCTGTCTCCCCCACCTCATCCTCACTCAAGGTATAAGGCAAATAACTTCACCTGGAGTCTTTTTCCTGGCCCAGAATTGGCAGCTAGGCTGAAATGGCTAGCACTTGAGGTCGACAGAGCAGTGGGCTGGACTTGCCTCTGTGAAATCATGTGGGAAGTTGCACCATCAGCCCTGCTTTCTGTCCTGAGGGAGGAACAAATGTGTGGATGTAAAATGAAGTCTTGGAATTAGGTAGGGGTGGCTGCCTGGGGCTGAAGAGCCTTCACTCTGCTGTTCTCACAGAACACTTGCTTTGGTTTGCAGCCTCCTAAACACCTGGTCACTTCTCCCAGACAGACCCTTCTGTCCTGCATTAGCACCTACATTTCAAAGGGGCCTGGTTATACTTCCAGGTTCCGGTGGGGTTCAGTGCATCTACTGCCCAGCGTTTTGGAGGGGCCGGTTAGGGCAAGCAGGTTTGCTGCAGTGGATGTGAGTACTTCCTGAAGAGTAGGTGACTGGCCGGCAGTCAGGGTCAGCTGTAGCTCTGTGTGGGAGCTGTCTTCTGGTTACCTAAGTGTCCTTACTGCCACTGACATTTTTCTAAAAGAAGTAAAGTGGTTGAATTCCTGGCAAACACAAGGGCTTCCTGCTTGGCCCAGTTTCTCCTGTAAACACAACCTGGTATCTGGTATACGGTCCCCTTGGAGGTCTAAGAATGAAAGCACTCAGGGTGGGATTGTCTTCCAGGCTTTTGTTTCCTCATCTTTAAGCACATTGACAGCAGCATCCATCTTCACAGACAAGGAAATGGTACAGTAAAGCTGCAATGGCTTCACATTGTCCTGCTGTCTCTTTTGTGGCCCTGAGAGGCACTGGCAGACAGCATTGCCTTCACTACTCAGGTGAACTTTCCCAATTTTCAGGTACCCCCTAGTCACTCCAGTGGCGGCCTGGAGGCCCGAGCAGCCAGGGCACTTCACGGGTGTGCAGATGCCTGATGCTCTAGGAGGTGTCTGCAAAATTTTTTTTTCTGCCATGTGCATTAAGGGACAGGGGGCCTTTTTTTTTCTTTTGAGAATTTAAAAGGTTATAAAGGTGATGTACGGAGGTGTTATAGTTACAGACTCAGGTAATGAGTACATTTTTTATTGTACAGTGTCACCTTTTTTCTCACTCCTAGTTTTTCCTACTTGTCTCCACCCACAAGTTCATTTTCAACGTAGTGTCTAGTGTATCACTACTACATTTGTTCACCCTTTGTCCCCACACAGGGGACCTTTTTATGTAAAGAGGAAATTTCTCAAGTATTACATTTAGTAAGTTCAATGGAGAAAATCTAAGATGGAAAAGTTTAAGAGGTAATAAGAAAAAGGCAGAATGGTAGAAGAGCAGCCCAAGCAGCTTCCTTTCTGGAATGAACTCCAGAAAGAGAACAAGAGTGAAATGGAGAGTCATGAACATACTCCAGAGGGGCTCCTACATTGAATGGGCCTGGCCAAGACATGGAAAGTGTGTTCTGCTGTAAGATCTCAGTACTCAAGAATACAGAAGCCAAGTACTGGTGGCTCACATGTAATCCTAGCTCTTCAGGAGGCTGATACCTGGGGCAAGCAAGTCCATGAGATCTAGGCTGCCAGCAAAAAGCTGGAAATGGGGTATAGCTCATGTGGTGCTTAGCAGGGAGGAGGGGAGTGAAGAAAGGGGTAGCACTCAGGGCTCTGAGTTCTAAGCCCCAGTATCAGAACATTTCTTATTGTACAATGTCACCTCTTTTCTGATCACAGGAACTCAGAGAAAATGCCACAAGCAAAGACAAGGTAATGACCCTTACATGCTACAGGGAGGTTATTCCCAGGCCAGTTTTCATACACTGCCAAACTCAAAGGACATGGTTCTCAATACCTTTGTGCCCTTTCAGAGGTGTGTTAGAAGGCACACCCCACAAAACAGCAAATCAAAAAGCACACTTGGGAAAAGAGGCGCTTCAATAGATAAACTTACCTCCAGTCTCAAAGTCAAAGGTAAGC
This sequence comes from Dipodomys ordii, assembly GCF_000151885.1. Taxonomy (NCBI): domain Eukaryota; kingdom Metazoa; phylum Chordata; class Mammalia; order Rodentia; family Heteromyidae; genus Dipodomys; species Dipodomys ordii. The sequence continues at coordinate 27,286 of NW_012267284.1, read as the reverse complement.
TAGGGAGGCCATGACATGCTGTGTCTACAGTGATAGTGATTGGACAGCTGCAGAACTGCAGTTACTGATTGAACAACTGGCTTTGAGTTCCTGAGAAGCAAGCAACTGTAAATGATCACATGAGGCTTAGTGCGGGTGAGGTGATGTGTGTAGAGTATGTGGTGAGCACATTGTGTGTGGCAAGAGCAGTGTGCATGTTTTGGTGTGATGTGTTTCCAGGGTATGGCAAATATGATACATTGGTTTGGGAGGTGATCTCTGCAGTGAGTGGTCTGCCAGGTATGTGGTGTGGTGTACATGGTATAATGTTTGCTTTGATGTGTGTGCCATGTAGTTTGGTATATGTGATGTCTGTGATGAATTGTGCGGTATTTGGTGTTTATAACATGGTAAAACAATGCACATGATCCTACTTGAGTGACAGGACACATAGCAAGCAGTCGCAGACCTAGGGCAGTGATGTAGTACCATTGTGTAGTAGCTGAGCAGTAGCAGGAAGGTTTGTGGCCTGAAGGCTGTTTTAAGAAACACAAATTTATCTGGTAGGTGGTGGGACAGACTTGTATTCTGCTTATCCACTGTCTGTGCTCATCTACGTGTATTTTTTATAACCTCATAACATAAATGGTGTTAGGAATATACAAATGGCCCTTGGCAGGAAAAAATAAGCGCTCCTCTTCTGACAGGCTGATGCCCCTTGCCAGAGCAAGGTAGGCAGAGGAGTACTGTGTGCTTTCTTTGTGCCTAGCTATGCCCAACTTCCTAGCCCCAAGCTAAGACCACGAGGTCAGAGGCCATAGCCTTGTCCTTTCAGCTGCCATGCTAGGGCAAATCTACAGTCCCAGAAAGCTACCTGCCCTGGGTGCCGTCTGTCATCATGACCGTTTATACCGTACTCTGTCGTATTCTCCTGCAGTTGCCTCAACAGCATGGGGCATTGCCCTCCAGGTGGACATACTCCAGCCCCTATAGGGAAAGCCTTTCCTGGACTACTGAGTACAGGGAGATGTGCAGATCCTGCACGGGAGCAGGATCATCTCAACCGGCGTCCTGTCAGCCCTTCCTGGAGGTGAGGGGATCCCAAGATAAGATTATAGCAGAGCCATGAGGACCAGGAAAGAAAAGTTCATGTACAGATGTGTGTCTGCTGGTCTTGGGGCTTCAACTCGGGGCCTGGATAATGCACCTGAGCTGCTTTTGCTCAAGGCTAGTGCTCTGCCATTTGAGCCACACACTACTTCCGGCTTTGGGTAGTTTATGGGAGATAAGAGTCACAGACTTTCCTGCCCAGGCTGGCTTTGAACAATGATCTTCAGATCTAACCTTTCTGAGTAGCTAGGATACAGGTGTGAGCCACAGGGCCCAGTGTGTGTCTCTCTCAAAATCTTCATGGCCTAAGAGTGACTCAGCTGTGCTGATAATCAGACAGCCACTGGTTACTTAGAGAAAATTATCACAAAAATGGCTGCTTTGGGCCAATCAGCCCAGGTCAAGACTCCACAATCCCTGGACTTGGGGCAACCCATGCTGGGGAAGGAAAAAGGTGCCCACGGCCACCACACCAGAGACATCATACAGGTAACTAATGGTCTGCCCAAGTCAATGTGCCTTCTCATTTATTCAGGTCCTTTCCCGATGTATAGGATTCAAAATAGAAAAAAAAGCAAGTCTAACAAAACATGTTTCCAACAAAATAACCACAACATGTTGAACATGAGGCTGTGATACAGACACACAAGCCCAGCTTTTTAAACTTAGCCATGGAATAAAATCTACTTTTAATTCATGTTACAGACTGTGCATGAAAACCATACTATCCAATTACATCTTTAGTGAAAGTCACAGAAAGTCATTTGTTGTTGGTGGTGTTTGTTTTTGTCAGTTATGGGGCTTGAACTCTGGGCCTGAGTGCTGTCACTCAGCTCTTCAGCTCAAAGCTAGCACTCTACCACTTGAGCCAAGCGCCACTTCCAGTTTTCTGGGAGTTAATTGGAGATGAGTCTCATGGGGACTTTCCTGCCTGGGCTGGCTTTGAACCACAATCCTCAGATCTCAGCCTCCTGAGTAGCTACAATTACAGGCATGAGCCACCAGCGGGGCTACAGAAGTCATGTGGGATGGTAGCCTTGAGTATCAGGATGCTGTGGTCATGTCTGTAGCCAGTGGTCCCATCCACACAGGCCTGTTTTTGTGGGTGGGCGTTCTAAGGCCAAGGGGAATCCCACTGGCAGTGTGAGAGGGAGGACATAGAGATAGATATACAGACAAAAGTTTGCAAAAGTTCCCTCTATCTGGACTGGAGGTTCTGAGAAGCAGCCAAGACCAAATCTGGGAGGATTGAACCACCTTCCCTCATTCAAAACCTGCCTACTGGATGTAGGACAGTTGTCAAGAGACATAGGACATGGACATAGGGCAGTAATCTTCAAGAGAGCTACAGAAGCAAGGAAGCAAAAGTAGAAAATAAAAACTGTCTGGAACTTGCTTAGAACATACGGCAAGGTTCAGTGCACAATGATGAGACTGGGCTACTGAGTAGGTTTGACACAAAACTCGCTCCACAGATCCAGGAACCTCACTCAGTTCACACTTGGCATCGAATAGCTTTTCTCTGGTGGAGAGCTCACTGGACCTCTATGAGTCTGGTCAGTCAGTGGAGGCATTGCTGGTGATGGTGTCCAGGGCTGGCTCTGACTGCTTCCCATTCTGCTGGGAGAAGCTCATGAACTTCACCAACTCATTTATACTGTGCTCTAGGTCAGAAAAATTCAACTGGGCTTCTTCCTGAGTAGCAGGGCTAAGCGGAATTTGAAGCACTGTCTGAGCAAGTAGCCTTTATAGCAAACTTAGGCCAAGAGGAAGAGGATGAAGGAGATCATAGGGAGCCAGTGGTCACTTGACCTGAGATACACTGTCATCTCTGAGTAGGGCATACTGTGGTGTTGACCATCTTTCAAAGGTGTGGGTGTGTTGGGAGTGCTGAATGGCTAATTTATTTACTTATTTTTGTTGGTCATGAGTCTTGAACTCTGGGCCTGGGCGCTGTCTCTCAACTCTTCAGCTCAAGGCTATTGCTCTACCACTTGAGCCACAGCACCACTTCCAGTTTTTCTGGTAGTTTATTGGAGTTTCAGGACTTTTTTCCTGCCTGGGCTGGCATTGAACCCTGATCCTCAGATCTCAGCCTCCTGAGTCACTAGTGAATGGCTAATATTGAGGAAAAGACATCTAGGTGGATGTCACTGATGCTTTGTGGATTATTCTATATTTTGTAGCAGTCAGGGTTTGGGTCATGCTTCACTTCCAGTAAATAGCTCTTCAGTATGCGGGAGACTGTAGTGTTGCCAATCTTCTCCACTGACAGGCAGCTGTACACCCCGCTGTCTCTCTCAGTCAGGTTGAAGATGATCAGGTTTTTCCTTTTCTCAAAAACATACTTGGGTCTCTTAGGGTTCATTGTCTCATTGTAGAACTTCCACAGTATTTGGGCCATGTTGGACTTTGCATCGCATGTTAAGTATGCTGTACAATGCTGTTTGTAAGTATTCTTCTGATAATTTTCTATAATTTCAGCTAGAACATAATGTGCACAGCATCAACAATAGGGATATTAGCTACTTTCAAAAACAGAATAATGCCCGCAGATCACACAGAAATATTCAAGATGGAACTTCAGGAGCACTAAAACAAAGACATACCTGACCAAAAAATAAGATGAGACCCAGCCAGCAACCCTTAGGGACAAGGAAACCAGAGGACTCTGAGCAGCAGAGATCTCATCTCTACTCTGTCCCAGGAGAAAGCTCATCAGGTCAGGGAGGCCAAGCTCTACCCCGCTGTGCATCTGGTGGCCCAGAAAAGGCTTATATTGCATGCCAGTCTTCCCCCTTCTTTTCCATTTCTCCTCACCAGAAGACAGATGTCTGGTCAGAAAGGGGAGGAAGACTGAGACAGAGAATCCTGGCCTCATTCAATCCCTGCCTCTGGTTACCAGTAGGCTGCCAAGGGTAGGTGGAAAATGAGGGACTGTGGATCTCTTGTCTGAGGTGCTTGGGACCAGATGTGTCTTGGATTTCAAATCGGTTCAGATTTTGAAATATTTGTATATGTCTCATTAGGTGATCAGAAATCATTTATGTTTCAAGTGGATCTAATGTATATAAGCCTAGAGGTAAATGCATACAATATTTTAAATAATTTTGTCCATGAAATCTATATTTGCAATATGGGATTTGGCCCTTGTGTTATCACCCTGGCATTCAAAATGCTACAGACTCAGTATATTTTGCTCACGCAGGGGAAAATACACACACACACACACACACACACACACACACACCCTCAGAGAAAAATAAAAATACACACACACACACACACACACACACACACACACACACACACACCCACACACACACACACACACACCCTCAGAGAAAAATACCATGAAGTGGTTGATTGGCCTAGCTGTTCCTGAGGGGATGGTATAACAGGGAGAATGTTCCTGAGGGGATGGTATAACAGGGAGAACTCACGTGGGCATGAAGACACATCACCACTCAGGTCCTGAATGCAAGTCCTGCAAGAGAAAGGACACCCATCACTTCCTGCTCACTCACAGCGCTGCTCACCCACAGTACCAGTGCATACCTCCTGGTGCAGTTCAGAGCCTCAGAGAGAGCCACACAGGCATGCTCAGAGGGGCTCCAGGCGCAGTAGGGGTCCCGCGCCAGCACACACTCCCCACAGCTGCTGTGCTTCCTACAGAAGGCCAGAGGAACCTGGACCACTCCTGAGTTGGAGCTGGCGTAGACAAACTTGCTGTTCTGTGTATTCTGAGGGGTTTCGAGATTCTCCAGCAGCTGTGGGAACATGGTAAGAATGACCTTGAGCTGCATGAAGGGAGAAGGGCCTCTCTCAATCAAAACCATCCAGTTAGAATACAGAGGGCTAAGACCACTGTCCATTACAGCTTGTGTGAAAGTCAAGGCAGTGTGTTGAGTTCAGGAGGACAAGGCTAACTGGCCCTTTGCCAGTCCCATTTCTTTGCGCCTGTTTCAAGAGCAGGCTGTTCAGTCCCAAAGACATCTAAGTGCCCTTGCTTGTGGAGGGGATTCCTTTTTGGACCTCCCAGGATGTCCTCCCAGTCTCCCTGCAGGTGAGACATCACCACAGCCAGAGTCCAAACAGCACAGTCTCTAAGCAGGTGCATCCTGGCACAAATGACAGAATTCACCAACACAATTCCCAAGACAGGGCACTGAAGCCAGGAATCCAGCACCACGTGTGAAGACACTATTAAGCACTTGCAAAGAATGAGCAGAAGGTTGGTAATCCAAGCCAAGGGGAAACAGCACCAGTGGCTTTCCACTCATCTGTTTCTGTGAGGAGGAAATCAGCTGCCAAGCACTTCTTAGACTTCCAACTTGTGGGCCTGTGGCTTGGTATGTCAGCAACTCCAATCAAGTCCAGCTGCTGTCCTGGGGCAGCACAGTGTTCATGGGCCATCAGGACTCTTGGTTATATCTAAGAAACTATCTCTTGGTCTGGGAATTCTGTTTCACATTAGTAACCTAGAAACCCTCTAAGATCAGAGATTCCCAAGGGTATGCACTAGTTTTAGTCAGATGAAACGCATCTTCACCCTGAGAGGCTACATTCAACATGGATTTAGCACCTGGTTGTGACTCACCGTCGTCGTTGCAATCCAAGTCTCACAGGCTAGAAGTTTCTAAACACCCAGTGCTATAGATCCACTTGAGCAAGTCCAGATGCACAAGGGAAAAAGGCTCTGCTCTTCCAAGGATGAAAACTGCTTGGAAGCAAGCAGCAGATGAGGCCTGGGCCAGCTTCAACCGTGGCAAGTGTAGTGTGGTCATGTGCTCATCAGAGAAGAGGACTTTCGAATGACCATCTCCAGATTAGTCTGGAGAATTACTTGACTGAAATGTGAAGTACTCAAGGGAGGATACTGAGCTGGATCCTGCTGGAATGCCCGAGGCAGTGTGGTTGAAGGGTACTCCTGCCTGATCTACTAGTCCAGTGAGAGGCAGATGGCTGGCTATGGGGAGGGACAGTTCATCTCACTGCCCTTCCACTCTATAGTATGCTCTGTCCTGTTCTCAGTAATGCCAGAGAGGTCCTAGCAAAGCATCAGCTCCAGGAAGACAGCACTCAGAAGGACCAGTGTGAATGTCCACCCCTGCCTCATGCTGTTCTGGCACATGAAGAAACCTGAGGTTTCCACTACAGAGAAATTGCTCTGGGCCAGAGAACTTGCCTGTCCCACAAAGTAGCAGGATATTAACCCACAAAAATCAATAGCCTTTCTGTATGCCAAAAATGTGTAAGAGGGAAATCTGGAAAAGAACTCCATTTGCAATGGCTTCCCCATACAAAAATACCTGGGGATAAATCTAACCAAAGATGCACAAGATTTTTATAGCAAAAACTATAAAAATTTGAAGAAAGAAATCAAAGATGACATCAAGAAATGGAAAGAACTTCCATGTTTGTGGATAGGAAAAAGTAATGTGAAAATGGCCCAACTGCTAAAAATGATAAAGTGAACACAATCCCCAGTAAAATCTTGATGACATTCTTTACCAAGACAAGACAGTAAAAACATTCATATTGAACAACAAAAGACCTTGAATAGACAAAACAGTTCTAGGCAAAAAAGCAGTATGAGTGGTATCACAATCCCAGACCTCAAGCTCTACTTCAGAGCTTTAATAACAAGAACAGCAGCTGGATGCCAGTGACTCACACCTGTAATCCTAGCTACTCAGGAGGCTGAGGATGGCAGAACAAAGAAAATCAGAAGTGGCGCTGTGGCTCAAGTGGTTAGAGCACTAGCCTTGAGCTGAAGAGCTGAGGGACAACACTCAGGCCCAGAGTTCAAGCCCCATGACTGACAAAAAAGCAAGTCAAAAACAGTGTGGTATTGAAACCCAAAGGTGAATGGATTAGAAGACCCAGAAATATACAGTTACATGATATTTTATAAGGGAGCCAAATATATACAGTGAAAAAAAGATAGTCTCATCTCTTCAATAATTGGTGTTGGAAAAACTGGATATCCATATGCAGACAACTAAAAGTGGATCCCTGTTTGTCACTATGTACCAATATCAACTCAGAGTGGATCAAAGACCTCAACATCAGACCTGAAACTTTGAAATTACTGCAAGAGAGTAGGAAAACCACTAAAACTCAGAGGTACAGGTAGAAACTAAAAAACAGTTCTGGGGGCACAGCAGAAAGGTGAGAGAGTTGGTAAGTGGTACTACATCAAACTAAAACATTTCTTCACATGTAAGGACATAGTTATTAAACTACATCAGACGATGACCTAATATCCAACATATACAAGGAGCTCATGAAACTAACACCTTCCAAAGCTAATGAATCAGACACTAAATGGGCAAAAGAGTTAAGTACAGAATTCTCAGAAGAATGGCAAAGAAACATGAGGAAATGCTCATTATCCCTGGCCATTAAGGAAATGCAAATCCAAACACCCCTGAGATACCATCTCACACCAGTTAAAATGGCCAAAATTGTGAATCTGAACAACAAAAGTTGGCAAGGATGTGGGGGAAAAGGAACTCTACGGCACTGTTGGTGGGAATGTAAACTAATACAACCACTCTGGACAGCACTCTGGAGGTTCCTCAAAAAACTAAACATAAATCTTGCCTACGACTCAGTCATACCACTCCTGAGCATCTACTCAGAATATGACAAGCCAGGATACCATAAAGACACTTGCACAGTCATGTTCATTGCCACACTATTTACAATAGCCAAGATATGTATTAAAATAGCTCAGATGCCCTACAATAGATGGATGGATCCAATAACTGTGGTACTTATACACAATGGAATTTTACACAGCCGTGATAGAGAATGAAACAATGTGATTTGCAGGGACATGGATGGACCTAGAACAAAGCATGTTAAGTGAGGTAATTCAAGCTCAGAAAGACAAATAGCATGTGTTTTCTCTCATATGCAGAAGTTATATATAAAATACACTGGGATATGACTGTAGACTCAGTGAGACCAAAAGAGGATGTTCTTAGGGGAGAAACCTAAAGGTGCAATCCCTATATGCCCCCCCTTCTCTCTCTATATACACACACAAACTCCATATATGGAAACAAGATTTCTTTTGTTGTTAAATTTTCTTTTTTTTCCTGTATGGCTTATTCATGTGTCTATCTTTGAGGGGGTCGCATAACTCAAGGGAAAAATGGTGAAAAAGTACAGCAGTGCAGCAGTGGTGCTCACAGGACACGGTTGAAAGTAAACTATGCAATTGCTGGTGAAGACGAGGGAGGGACAGAGTTTGAGGGAAGGGGTGACAAGTATACGAAAGGAAATGTACTCATTTCCTGACTTATGTAACTGTAATTCTTCTGTATGTCATCTTTATATTAATAATATATTAAACAAAAAGAACTTGCAGTCCCAGAGCCAGGATTTGAAATAAGTTATATTCAAAAGCCATATGGCAAGAGTGAGCACTGAACATAAGAAGCATGGTCCACATTATAAGTACGTCCAAGCTCAGTATAGAACTGCCACCTGATGCTCTTAGGGAACACCAACGAGCAGAGGGAAGGCTCTTGATCTAATCGGCATGTGACAGGCAGGGCCTCTGTCCCATACCCTCTCCTGGTGAAACAGGTGAGCTCACAGGTTCATCCTGGATTCTGAACTTCCCAATACTCCTGTAACAACAACTCAGCGAGGAGGTACCCATGTACCCACACGGTACAGTGTAGGACAGAGGGACAGAGAACATACTTGGCCTGGCCAGGATCACACAACATACACATAGGAATCAGAATCTGGACTCATGTACATTCTTCTCAATACTCCACACAAGCTGTGACACTGAGTGGCACCACTTCCCACAATATGTGACATGTGACTAGATGTCAGACGATAGCAAGTAGACCAAACCTAGCCATCCCTGCAGGCTAGCAGTTTCTATACAGCCTTTCAGCTAAATGATTATACCTATGCACACATACATATATGTATATTTATGTAAAAATGATTTCTGAGCTAGCAAAGTTTAGGGCATGCTAAGTTTGGAGGTTACAGTCAGGCTTGCTACTTTATGAATTGTCTATGGTTAACTGGACCTATAAGCATGACTGAGCACCTGGGCCTAAGCATACAGCATCTAAAACTTTAGAACACATTGAAGGACCAGGCCAAGAAATTCTTGTGGCCTCTGGTTGGAGAGCAAGTACAGTGTTGAGATAGCAAGCTGTAGAGTACAGGGAACAAACATTTTTTTCTCACAAGGTCTTATCCTGAAAAGTCTCTGCACAACCTGACATGTCACCAACATAGTCTCCAATCTCACAGATGTAGGCACAGGAATGTATTTTCATGAGGATTGAATACATGGCATCTACCATGTATACTAATGACTCGTTGAAGTTTCATCTGCTCAGCTCTGAGTGTGCACTTGCCAACCTTGAAATCCCACATCCCTTGAGGGGCTTTGTGTGCATGTCCAAGGCCAGCTCATCTGGGCTAGACAGACCAG
>NW_012267284.1:0-12378 GCF_000151885.1 Dipodomys ordii | reverse complement strand
GGAAAAGGTGCATTTCCAGGCCTGCTCCCACTCCCCCAGGCTGGAAAAGCCAAGGCTAGCAGAGTAGCACTCACCACACACACTCTTGCAATGCGGGGGACCTGTAAGTTGAGAAGGAAGTCATACTCCACAGACAATTCAGTGAAGAAGAAGTACACCTTGTCACCATCATCCTTGTTGTCAAAAGGGCTATTTCTTATCACATCAGCATGGACAAAGTTAGGCTCTGTAGAGAGATGACACAAGATTGACCCTGCACATGGAGTTTTGCGTTCCTGCCTGCTCCCCATGGTGTCACAGGCAGTCACTGCAGTTTGGGGACCTGAGGGACTCCCTGCAAGGACTTCTGGAATGTGTGTGTCACACTGCAAAGAGACTTCAGGGTTGGGACTGATGATAGTGCTTAGCTTGACCAAACCTGTCTCATTCTCCTCCGCCTCACAGAATTGGCCCTGGCTTTGGCCTTGCAGAACAGTTCTCCCAAGCTCCACCCACAAGCTTTCTGGAGCCTTTCAGCTGGCAGACAGACCATCTTCTGATTTAAACAAGTGACTTGATCCAATTAGCCCCAGCCACATATGCATATGCTCGGCTGGCCTACTCCAGTGAGTAGGTGGCTGTCCCTGCACATAGCCATCAGGACCTGTCCAGAGATCAAGAGGCTTCAAAAAGCTCTGGGTCCCACTTGCCAGCATCCCCAAGAAAAGCCCAGCTAAAAGTTTCCTGCTCTCCACCCAAAATTTCAGACATCATGAGGTGTTGGATCCAGGTGACGAGGCACCCTGACACTACCTAACTAGGCCCTGGAAGATGGCACAAAGGCTGCATCTTTCATGTCATGCCCAAAAGATACCACATCCCAAAGGGATGTTAGTTCTCTACTTCCAATTTCAGTATCACTTTATGAAAGTCTCTGAGGTCCATTCTCAGGGCAGGAGATGCAATCAGCTTTCAGTGTTACCTTAGCAGAAAGCAAACCAAAAGTAATACCCTCGATTCAAATGGGGGCCCTCGCAGTTCTTGTGTCTCCACTGGACTGAAGCTAGTGAGAATTCAGGACTCTCATTGTACAGACACAGCCAGAAGGGAAGTATAATAGTGTATTCTCTTCAGATTATAGACTTTATATCTTACCATGTAGCCATGGGATGTCAGACTCTGTTTGCAGATGACTATAGAAATAGTTTCTGGAGATTATGAACTCGCTTCCCAAAAAATTGTATGTGGTCCCAGCGTAAAGCTCTCCATCTGCACAGGCCCAGGAACAGGGAGAACAGAGGAATAGCAGATGAGCCCTTTGCTCTGGCATTAAGATTTAAGTGTGTGTGTGTGTGTGTGTGTGTGTGTGTGTGTGTGTGTGTGTGTGTGTGTGTGTGTGTGTGTTCTGGTATTGGGTCTTGAACTAGGATCTGTGCCCTTTCACTTAGCTTTTTTGGTTCAGGTGGGCACTCTACACCTTTAGCCACAGCTCCCCTTTCAGCTTCCTGTGGTTTGTTAGAGATAAGAGTCTCATGGACTTTCCTATTTAGGCTGGCTTTGAACTGGCTTTGATTATTAGAGCTCAGACGCCATAGTAGCTATCATTACCCTCATGATCCACAGTACCCGGCTGAGATCAATTTTTTTGTAACCATATTAGGCCTCATATAGAAGAGATAAGATTTCCCTATACATTTCTAGACTTCCAGGATGCCATGTCCACTTTGTGCATTGATGACTTTTCTTTTACAAGGGACAATCTCAGGTGCCACACTGAGCTGCATGTTTTGAGTCAAAGAGTAGTAATGGAACCAAATGAGAACTTCCTACAGCCTGTAAAATGATAGTGACACAGATGCTCCTCCATTCACCATGTATTTTACCCTCATGAAACCACACTTAAGGGCCAGGCGCCGATGGCTCACACCTGTAATCCTAGCTACACAGGAGGCTGAGATCTGAGGATCGCGGTTCAAAGCCAGTCCAGGCAGGAAAGTCCGTGAGACTTATCTCCAATAAGCTACTAACCAGAAATGGTGCTATGGATCAAGTGGTAGAGTGCTAGCCTTGAGCTGAAGAGCGCAGGGACAGTGCCCAAGCCCAGAGTTCAAGCCCCATGACAGACCAAAAAATAAAAAAAAGCACTTAAGGCACTTTCTTTTTAACTCAAACTGTTGACCTCACCTGCTATAAATTTGCTTAGAAACATTAGCGTGCAGGAAGGCAGAATCACCTCACCCAAAGCTTCTTTTGTTATACTCATATGTGATGTACTATATACACTGCACTGAAGGTGAAGACTGAATGGGTACTATGTGTAACACATCATCACAGAGTGGAAAAAACGTAAATGGAATCACTGGACTCTGGAACTAGCAGGGGATAGCCATAAGACCATTAGCTGAAGAGTTGTGAGACTATCACAAAACATGGGTTCTGTGTCTCAACTCTCTCTCAAAAGGAATATCTGAACACTGTGTACCAATGATGGATATGCTATAATGCTGGTTGCTTGTTACTCCATTCAACGGTGAAATTCAAAACTCTTCTGTGCTAAGAGGGGGCCTGTGAAAAGGAACAGACTTCTTCTGTGAGGGCAAGTGATGTTAGGGCAATCCCAGGAAAGAGAGATGAATGAAAGGAAGTGATCAGTTCTGAGTAGGAACAGAATACTTGGATATAAAAAGGGGCTGAAGGAACCAGAGCAGCAGAACTCACCTACCATGGTAGATGTATAAGTGTGTGTAGGGTCAAAGGGACATTTTCCTCTGCCATCTTTCTTTATCCACAAAAAGTCAAAGGCTGTTAAGTTCTACATTGAATAAAGAAAAAAAAAGGCATCATAAGACATCTGATTTTTCCATGATAACAGTGTGTCTGTGTATAATTCAGATTTACAAATTCCTTGTTCTGGAAAGATCAATGGAGTTGAGAAAATGGGTGCTGGACCACATGAGCCCTGCCCTTGGAGACATGCTGTATGCCACCCAGCTCAGACTCCACACCAGCACCTCAGGTCTTGGCTGAGCTATGCAGGATCTCAAACCTCAGTCTCCTTATCTGAGAAGCTGGTGGCTATAGGGTTGTTAGAAAGGCCAGTAAAAACCAAATACAGGCCATGTTCAACAAGTGACCATAGGATGCAGTATTTTACTATAATAACATACAGAGAATCACATTATCCAGTAATCAGGTAACAGACTTTTTCTTTGGTTAAGTAAAACAAAAATAAAAAGAATAGGAATTCTTACAACCTTGATAACATGCCAAATGGACCTATGGTCTCAAAACCTCACAGTAATTCCAAGCTGTATTGAAAGAAAGGAGAGGCCAGGACTTCAACCATGGAATAATTTCTTTACCTGACAGCAAAATCCCAACTGTGGAGTAATTTCTCTACCTGACAGTAAACCCCAACCTGAATAAGGAATAAAGTAGGCAGAGCCAACTACAAAAGCAACTGGAAATTTATCCAACATGGAAAAGTAAAAACAAAGGAAATTACAGGAGAAGCTCGGGGAAACGCCCCAGAAATGGCATACAAGGATTTCTCTTTCTTGAAAATTACTCGATCAGTAAAATGTTTCTAGAAAACTATTCTCTCTCTCTCTCTCTCTCTCTCTGTCTGTCTCTCTCTCTCTTGTGCTCTTAAGCAAAAAGAAGTATCTGTCTTTATATCTCAGAAACGCCTTCTTCAGTGCACATCAACTTTCAGTTCCAGCAGCAGAGGGCACCAAGGGCCATATAGTATTACTCACTGAATCTCATTGCAAGCACCAGGTTTCCTAAGAGAATTTCTTTATTTTCTCATGGGAAACAGGGTCTCGCTATGTAGCCCAGATTGGCTCTGAACTCGATTCTTTTGCCCCAACTCTGGACTACAGGACTACAAGCCTGGGCCACCTCAATTAGCCATTCTAATTAACCATTAAAACTTATCAAGGAGTCCATACTTCATTGTGTCACTTCTCTTACTCAAGGTGAGACTGGAGTTTGCTTTTCTTTTTTGTTTTCTGTGCTGGAGATCAAACCCAGTGTCTCTTATATGTTAGCCAAGTGATCTCTCTCAGATCCAAAGCTGGGATGCTGTTTTAAATTCCATCAATTGAAACAGTGACACACAAAGCTATGTTCCAATATCTTTCTCCCTAGCCAGCTTCACATCCCATGGGTTCAGTTACCTAAAACCAACCAAGAGGTCTGAGTAGTAAGATAACCTTCTGCAATCCAGCTATGTTTGCACAGGACGTAAATCTGTATGCCCATGCTGTGTGTGCTATCTGCTTATTAGCCATCTTATTCATTAGCTACTCAGTGGAGGGTTTGGTACTACCTGAAGCTCAGCTAAGGTATGGGGGGACACTGCAGAAACTTATTAAATCCAGGGATGGTCACTAGAAAATATGTTTCATTTTCAACTCTACCATGCATCTATATACAAAGAAATGCTCCTTCGCTTTCTGCAGGTGGTCACTGTCAAGTAACCCATCTGGTAATCTGAATAAAAAATCCTTTCTAAAAGGCTTACACACCACGCTCTGAGTTTCACCCTCTCCACAGCAGCACACAGCAGTAGGATAGGATTCCAGTTGGAGCAGTCCAGATGTAACTCAGGAAAGGACAGGAGGGGCCCATGCTCCTCAGATCACTTACAATGGGTGGTGCTAGGAGGGGCATGCAGTGTGGTCAGTGTCCCACCAACAGCTGACAATGAATGGTGACATCTTGAGACTCAGCAATGCGCTGATCAAGCACACATACCACCCACGACCTGGACCTTCATCCTGTGATCCTGAGCCAACCACAGCCAGAACATGAAGATCCCAGCATTAGAGGGCAGCGGTCAGCAGTATACTTCCTAGAATATCTCTCCACCAGTGCCAAGGATCACTGGGCCCTGAGCCCTGCCTTGAACCATATCCTATGTGAGGAACACCAAAGTTCAGATTAGCCATGTAGGCTGCATGCTCATTCTACACCTGGGGAGGCTTTCTGGAGAGGCCTCCAGTTGCCTCAGCCCTCACACTGTGACCTGAGACAATCCTAGTGAAATTTGTGATAGAGTTCACTTTATGTGTACTGACTCTATTTTAGCCACTGCCCAGGCTGCTATGAGTAAGACTGACCATGAAGTGAGTGGTCTGTGTACTCACCACATAGTCACATGTGGGCTTGAATGCATTGGTCCCACACACATACAGGGTATCATATGTTAAGTGCTGCAACACTCGAACATAGTTGAAGCATTCTTTCTGTGGGGTGAGAAACACCATCAACAGGCAGCCACTGAAGTGCTCTCCATGTCCACATATGAAATCTGTCCTGTGCTGCCCTGCCTTTCCTTCTGACTTCAAATGATAGCCAGCAAGTTCCACAGTAAAGGGCCATTCTGCAAACATCTAAATCTTAAGCTGAGCTTGGATACTTTATCTTTGCCACCTTTACAAGCTTTTCAAGTGCTAGGCCAATTTCACTTCAGTCCCTAATTGATACTTGGCAAACACCTGGAGACCAAACAAAGAAACCAGTTTTACTGTTGACCCCAAATTGTATTAAGGATAACTGTAGAAAGAAATTTATTTTTCTCTCATAAACACACAAACCATTCCTTCAGTTGGCTGACTTCCCAAAGCATATGCTGCACAGCAGCCCTCTGCCTCCCATGTAGGCACACCCTCAGACAGGAAATAACTTTTCTTCCAGTTCTAGTCTCACCTGAAGGGGAAGTTGGGCACTGAGGGGTGTCACCAACTGTCATCTCATAATAAGGCCCTAGCAGGAAACTAAGGCCCCACAGAAGGACCAGTATGTTATTTTAGGGTGGACAGTACTTGGGTTGTATGTGCTACAGTCAGAATTTATCTAAATAGTGAAGATTTTTGTCTGTGAGTGTTTTGAAACTGGTGGGGTGTTGCTCACAATCACCCAAGGGGCAGGGAGGGGTTCCAGACCACCCTCTGTCTCTGAGCAGGGAAGGCAGAGTCAGTGGCCTGTTCCCTCTGCTTTAAAGATCCTGTGTGATTCCAAAAGTGCCTGCTGTCCTCTTGCTTTCTCAGGGAACACTGCATTTAGAGAGAACTGCTTTAGGAAAAGTGGTTAACACATTCCTAAATATGTTTAGAAAATATGTGTTTTTTAAAAAATATTTCATTTTCAGCTAAGCAACAACAGTTTGGACTTTGCTATAATTCAGCTGTTATAAGCAATGACCATCAATGACTGAGCTCCAAAATTGGAAACCTAGACAGCTGCAAGTACCAGGCAGGGACAGGTTGGTGGAGTAGACGGAGAAGGTGACCCGGTATTCCTAAGGAAAGGGACAAACCAGCACTATCTGAATGTCACCATGCCGAGAGCCCTGCAGTATGCAGGGAGCACACTGAACACTAAACAGCTTTTCTACAGTTAAAAATCCAAGGAGTTTGAAGAAATCCAATTCATGATGTAGAAAACATTTTTTGAATGCATCCTGTGTCTGGTACTTATTGTGAATGGGTCTCCACTAGACAGGAGCAGAAGGAATTAGTTTCCCAGGCTCTGTGATGACCTCACAGAACCCAACAGTAGCATATAATCCCCCACCACACCACACTTAATTGTATGCAGAAGATGCAGAACTGGTGAGATTAGACAACTAAGGAATACAGGTGGTGTCTGTAATTGACAAAAGCACTTACCTCTTTTGATCTGCCTTTTTCTATGCAGTCTGCTTTTGTCTCATCTGAGGCCTTCCAGTGTACCTATTAGGGAGGGGTGAATGAAAGCTAAACTGTGGGTTAAAAGTGCACAGCTTAAAAGCACGTAGAGTTCAGAGGCCAGATGCTTCTGAAATGAGGTAAAACCCCAGATTTGGGAGGATGGCTGGGGAGCCATTTGGAGCCTTCCTAAATATTCTGATTATCGCCTTGATAGAAACTAGTGGACTGTAGGAGGCTCTCACAACCGTCTGGTTCACTATGAAAGAATGCAGAAACTAAAGTATTCAAAGTGGGGAAAATTATCTTGTAAAAAACAAAATACTAGCTGGGTCCTAGTGGCTCACTTCTGAAATCCTAGTTACTCAGGAGGCTAAGATCCAAGGATCGTGGTTCAAAGCCAGCCTAGACAGAAAGTCCCTGAGACACTTATCTCTAATTAGCCACCAGAAAACTGGAAGTGGCACTGTGGCTCAAAGTGGTAGAGCAATAGCCTTGAGTAAAAGAACACCCAGGCCCTGAGTTCAGGCCCCACAAAAAACTGAAAAACAACAAAAAAAGATAACCCCCCCAACACACACCCTAACAGTTGAAATTCACCCAGTAGCCCATCCATAGATGAATAAAGAAAACATGGTGTATCTACACAATAGAGTAAGAAAACAGAGAGAATGGAATTTTGTTATTTGCAACAAAATGGATAGAAACAAGGGAAGGGACACTATGGTAAATTAAATAAGGCAGACAGACACAGGCAGGATCTAGTGCGTCCTGTTCTCTTTCATGTGTGGAAGTGAAAAACAGCCCCGATTCCTGGAGAGTAGAGCCTGGATCTGAGCAGTACATATTTATGTATGTGTGGAATGTGAACGTGGACAGGTAACACATGCTAAGGAAAGAGTGACTTTGAAGTCTAGTTGTAAAACAAGAAGGAGAAGGAGGAGAAAAAGGAAGAGGAGGAGGAGGAGAAGTAGGAGGAGGAAAGGAAGAGGAGGAGACGGGAAGCTAAAGGCTACCTCTTTCAGGGGTGGCAGAATTAGGGTTTCTTACAGGTGTGTGGGCAGGAGCTCATGGTGCAAGCATTAGGAGTACTGTCAGCTCAGCACCGTTCTTAGGAGGATTCAGGTTGCTGGGTCTCCTGAATGGAATTGGTATAGGGTTAGTGTAAGGTTCAGCAAAAGGAGACTGCCACATGGTTTAGGCAGAAAAGAGTTTATTGAGGGGCAGGGAGGGCATACTGTGCAAGCATGCAGGAAGGGAAAGGGGAGGAGGGGAGAGGGGAAAAGGGAAAAAGGGACAAGGCTGCAAGGGGGCAAGAGGCAGGACTAATGATGAAGATTAACTATATATGGAGAGGGCAGGGAGATGTGGCCTCAGGAAGGGTGGGAAGGTGTGGCCACAGCGATGATCTCGGAGTCTGGGGGAACCTCCCACTGCCCTCAGGTGCGCCATTACCTGGGCTATGGTAGGTGCTGGATGGGGACTTCTAGGGAAAGGGCCACATGGGTAATGGAGGGAAAACAAGGGAAGGAGCTGTTTTATTTTGTTTTGTTTTCCTGGAGCTTTTGGTGTGGAGCCTGCTCTCCAAACCTACCACAGGGCTGAAAGCTGCACAGGACAGATGGTGAATCACAAGGCCCTAGACTCATGCCTTACTTTCCCAAAATAACCAGCACCCCTTCCTGGGTGAGGGGTGGAAACTGATGAAAGATAATAAGAGGAATTATTCAAGACTCCAAGACTTGCACAGGTGAGGGGCCCAGCAGTTAGAAAGCACACAGACCTTCTTGGAAGAGGGGAGCCCAGGTGAGGGGTCTTTCTGAACTAATGCAGTGTGTTCTCCTAGGAGCAGACAGCCACACAGCGTGGCAACACTGCACTGGATATCTAACTGGGACACACAAATGGCTGAACAAGATCCCACTTGCCTGCAAATTTCCCTCAGAAGGTAAAAGGCAGCTGAGTTTTCTCATCTACCTGAATCCTTAAGGATGGAGGCATAAATGGTAACTGGTACTGAACCATATTCCCAGGCTTTTCTTTAAGAAAGTCTACCAGGCAGAATCCTGGGCTGAGGACCAGGAGAACATAGCTCAGAGTCACACAGAGGAAGGGCTGAATGTGAGATGGGCCTGCAGCACCATTCTGTTTGGTGACTTCTGAGGTAAATACTATTTGTACCAGATAAGGCTCTGAAAGTCACTGATGTGTCAAATATAAATTAGGAATCAAGCAGATGCTGGGGATGAAGATAGAGCAGAGCTGTAGAGATGGGGACAGCAGATGCTCACCAGCAGCTTGGAACAGCCTGGGTCAGAGAGTAAGGAAACAACCCCAGGATACCTGGTGGCAGGGGCCTGGCCAAAGCCTGCCACCATATCTCAGCCTGCCACTGAGCATCAAATAAGGTCCTGGAGTTGGGGCATAACTCAGTGGTGGGCATTTGCTCAGCTTGTATAAGGTCCATTACAAAGGGGAACAAAATAGGGCTAATCTGCAAGGGCTGGGAGCAAAGGAAATGTATTAAAAAATCAAACCATTTAGTAGGGCACTGGTGTGGCTCACTCTGTAATCCTAGGTACTAAAGGAGCTGAGATTTGAAGAACATGGTTTAAAGTTAGCCTGGGCATGAAAGTTTGTGAGATTCTATCTCTACTACACTAATAAAGGGAAAAAAAGAAAAGCCAGAAGCAGTGCTGTGGCTTCAGTGGTAGAGTGCTGTCCTTGAGCACAAAATGCTCAGAGATAGTGCCTAGGCCCTGAGTTCAAGCCCCAGGATCTCTCTGTCTCTGTCTCTGTCTCCATCTAACTCTCTCTCTCTCTCTCTCTCTCTCTCACACACACACACACACACACACATACACACACACCAGACCATTGAAAACTCACTCTTGCCCTCTGCGTAGAAGTCATAAACCCCTTGTTCTGAAAACTGGCATGCAAAGCCAAGCCTCCAGCATCTGTCCCCACTTTCCCCATGCACTGGAACTCAGGGACTAAACTGCTGGTAGAAGCACTCTGCTTATACAGGACTTGTGGCTGCCAATTAAAGAGAGAAGGCAGAAGTGAAAAAAATATACTTGTGATTTTGGTGAAAAGCACATTTTGGCCTTGTTGCTGTGGACGAGGAGGGGGCAGTCTGTGTATATGGGAGGCTAGCTAGACTCCCTGTTCCCAGCAAGCACTGGTCTCACCCAGGTCAGCCCCAGAGCCAAATGCAAGAAGACAAGAGGCCCACATCAGACATTATTAGGATACATGGAGAGATGTCAAGACACAGCAAAGTGCAGAATGGCTTTCTCAGAAAGGAAACTGAGTTCAGACCAAGAAACAGCTCAACTAGAACGAATAGCTGCAGTCAGCCTAGGGGGCTTCGTGGGGACAAGTTGATTTCACATGGATTCAAACTAAATCGTAAAACAAACAAAAGCCACGAGGTTTTCTTCTTCTTTTTTGCTGTTTTTTTCTTTTCTTTTTGTTATGTTTGTTCATTTATATAACTTTGAGAGTATAACAAGAGGCACAGAAATGGAGGGATAAAGGGTCAGCAAATGCAGCAATGAATGGTACTCTCTGGACACTATGTAGAAATTGAACTATACAACCTGTGGGTGGGGACTGGAGGGGAAAACTTGGGGGAGAGTCCAAAAAGAAATATATTCTTTACCTGGCCTATGAAATTGTAACCCCTCTGTACATCATCTTTATAATAACAGTTAAAAACTTTTAAAAAAACCCAAAAGAAAGGTATTTGTGATCAATTTGAACATCATTTGATTACTAGTTGATAACATGAACTTTTTGGATCTTCCCCACCCCCCTCCCCCTTATTTGGACAGCCAAGAATCCTCCCCCTAAGGACTGCACAGATGAAGGTTAGGCATGGATTTTTCCCTTAAGGACAACAGGTGCAAAGTAAAATCAAGGCCTGGCCTATGGACCCATAGGAGTGTAGTGGTAATCACATGTTTTGGTCATGGGCATGGTAGAAACTTATTCAAAATGAAAAATTCAAAGGAAAAGGTGAAATGAAATGGGCCCTCAGCAGGCTGTCTGTGGATATCCTGATATGGATACATAAAGAGAAGGTACAATGTGGGTTATGAGACCAAGAGAGCTCGCATACTCTAGCATGGCTGCACCCCACCCAAAGTATAGTATGCCCATCACCTACCTCCAGCTGCTTCTGGGAGATGTTGAGTGCATTCAGTGCAAAGATGGCCTCCTGGGCACCCACATACAATATGTCCTGGTACTTGTTCAGCAGCAGCTCTGAGTAGTTGGATATGCCTGGCTCATGAAACTGCATCAGTTCTACTTCTGAGGGAGAAAGGGGAACTAGCAGAGTCAGGGAAGGAGAGACAGACCCAAGATGGCATTTTTAATCTTGGACAGACCTTGAGTACTGCAGATGCTGTTGGCTGAGGGCTGGGGACACAGGCTTTCCTGCTGCAGAGACAGAACAAGAGCCTTGGAAAGCAGGGCTGCAATATTCACATGTGCATGAGTGGCTTTCACTTATCCAGGTTCTTCCACTAGTGATTGTGAGTCAAGGCTGTGCATCTGGCTACCCTCTTGTCTCTGTCAAATTCTAAAACCCCTATTATGTGATCTCCCAGGAGATCCCAGGCCAGACATCTTCACCTGCCCACCCACTGATGTGTCTCAATCAGCCACTGATTGGTATGCAAAGAACAAAACAATTTAGAATTTAAAGAAGTCTTGAGACAGTTGCCACTCTCATCTGAATGCCAAGTTTCATGCTTGTGATATGAAATGATTGTTGGTGTTTCACTCTGGCTTCAAGGATGTGATTCCCAGGCCTCTAGCTCCCAAGAGAAAAGATTAGAGATGTGGACACCATGCCTAAATAAGCATTATATTTTTTAAAAAGTTGTTTCATCTTTTGGCAGCCCAGGCATCAGTTTGAGAAAGTTTTGATGTGTCCTTTTGTTTGAAAAACCAGGAGTTTAAGAAGCGTCTCAAGCTCGTTATGACATGTTATTTCTCATAGTTTTCTTTGTCTGCAAGGCCACTTATAACCTGTGTAATACTCATCCAAGAAGCTTGACTTTGAATACCTGTTCTTCAATGCTGTGATTAATTTGAACAAAGCAGTCTCTCTATGACCTAATCATCTGTTTTAAAATTGTTTTCATTAAGCAACAGACCCCTGAGAATATATATATATATATATATATATATATATATATATATGCTAAAAATCCCAATACTTGATATTTGTGCTGTACAAAACCACACAAATTGGGAAGGTCCAGGTCAGAAGACTTGTTGTTCTAATTTTATATATAGTACAGAAAGAGGTGCACACAGAACACAGAGCACAGGTTTTGGCTCTGAAGATATCAGCCTGGAAATGGAAGCAGTCCCATGCTGAGCACTTAGTACTTATATTCTCCATCTCTTCAACCAGAGTCCCAGTTCCCAAGACACAGGTTCTGGGGGAGGAGATAATCATAGCTGAGACCAGAGAGCAGCAAATATATGTCACAGACACAAGGCCTGACACTCAGCTAAGGAGCTCTCACTCCAGTCTTCCCCAGTGCGCAGGGCAGGAGCTTGACTCAGGAAGGACCCGAGTCTCACAGAGTCCAAGAAAGAAGGTTCCTTCAGGGATCCCTTAGTCAGGCCCTTGAGCAAGCCTTGAGGAATATTGCCACTTACCAAAGCATCTCTCTGCTCA
>NW_012267283.1:11730481-11730831 GCF_000151885.1 Dipodomys ordii | reverse complement strand
AAGTATTTTCCCAAACCTAAACTAGGTTCTGAGGAGAAAATTAGTAAAGATGTGCTACAGAGGCTCTATGATTTTAGAAGGACTTATATTTAACAGTAGGATGGATTTTTTTATCCAAGAACATGTTTTGCCCCATATACGATGCAGAGAATTTCTCTCTGGCCTCAACAAGATGATGAAGCACTTAGGGACAAAGATGCAGCCTAACAGGCCAGCACTGGAAGCCAAGATAGAAAAGACCTCCACAGCCACCATGGTTTTTCTCTTGGTGCTGTGGTAGACAGGCAGGAAGATGACCCAGACTTACAGAACACCAACATACTGAAGGTCAGGAACTTGGCCTCATTGAA
>NW_012267283.1:11725820-11726083 GCF_000151885.1 Dipodomys ordii | reverse complement strand
AAATTAGTGAGAAGAGATAAAGAACGTTGCTACATACTAATTAAGGGATCTCTCTTTCAGGAGGATATTACAATTCTAAATATCTATTTGCCAAACAACAGAGCATGCAAATTTATCCAAGAAACACTTCTTTCCCTCAAGTCCCACATAGAACCAAAGACATTAATTGTTGGGGATTTTAACACACCACTTTCCCCACTAGATAGACAACTCGGCAAACACTCAACAGAGAAACAGCAGATCTAAACAACTGCATAGATCAA
>NW_012267283.1:11717897-11721030 GCF_000151885.1 Dipodomys ordii | reverse complement strand
CTGTTGAACTAGATTGTATCTGTAGAATGAGATTGTATCTTTACTCATTTTGACTGTCAAAGAGTCTATGCAACTACAGGCTTCTGGTTGATGCTGGCCTCAAAATAGTGTTCTAGCTCAGAATTAGTTTGGCTATCATACACAAGTGGGCAGAACAGGCAGAAACACAAGAAAAATGACCAGTCCAGGAATCTCAACTTCCACTCATGGTAATCAGGTAACAGAACAGTTAATGAATAATCTGGGGCAGAGTCCCTAAAATGCTCTACAAACACTACTGCTAAACATGCTGAATTAAAAGATTGAGAGCCTGCAAAGGTCCTTGTGTGAGCATGATAGGGAAACATGACAGCGTGATGAGACTAACCAAAGATTAATACAGAAATTTTGGGAGCTAATCAAAAATTAATAAAGGAATAGCCCTAGCGGGGTGAGAATTAAAAAAAAAAAGATTAATGGAGGCATTCCTGGAATCCACAAACAGAAAGCTGGAGGAATCCATGGAGGCCACAAAGGGAATGCTGAATGAAGCCCAACTGAAGGAAAGGGAGTCCAATGAAACTATAATCAATCAACTAAGGGATTTGAGAATGAACACTAAAAACCAAATCAAGGCGGTAAATAAGTGCTTACAAGTTCTAAAACAGAGCTCCAACAAAGAATTTGAATTCATCAAATCTGAGCAATTAGGAAGGAAAGGAAATAAAACCAAAGTAGAAAGACTTGACAGTAGGTTAGACCATGCAGAAGATCAAATCTCTGGGATTGAAGACAGCCTAGACCTTATAGAGGAAGAACAGACAAGTATTAAAGACAAATCGAAGAAATATGATAGATTCAATATTTAGAAGAAATCATCAGAAGACCTAATTTAAGGCTAATGGGTGTAGAGGAGGGCCTAGATACAGAAGTTAAAGGTCTAAGAAATTTAGTTAACTGGATCCTAGTAGGGAACTTGGAAAAAATTATATTAAGTGAAGTAAACCAGGCCCAAAAAACATAGGTTCCATGGTTTCCCTTATTTGCAATAACTTGTACATGTGTAGGACAAACAGAAAAGGCCCAAAGCCATGTACATATGAACATATAAGATTATGTTAAGCAAAATGAACCTCAAGATAGGGAAACAAATACCTTTTTTCTTTTTTGTTATTCCTTCTAACACATTTATAATGCACCATGTGACTTTTGTTGCTTTGTATGTTCCTCCCCCACGGTAAAACCCCTATTTTCACTGTATTTGATGTTGATGACCTATATCTTCTATATACAGTTCTTTAATTCGGAGATGGGCAGGGAAAAAAAAACAAAATCCTTAAATAAGGATACAGGTTGATCAATTGTTAACAATGAGATATACAAACCACACTTTTTAAAATGAACTTTACAACTTGTGGGAGGGAGGGGGGATGCAGTCTTTGGGGAGGGAGGAGTTGGGAAGGTGCAGAATGAAGTGATGGTAGGGGGAAACAAAGGAAAGGCAACAATGCTCAATAGGAAATGTACTCATTACCTTGCTCATGTAACTGTAACCACTCTGTGAAGCATTTTTACAATAAAAGTTGTATAAAAGGAAACCTAAAAAAGGAAATGAAAGCAGAACTAAGGTAAAACCTCCAATGCTCCTGGATTGGGAGGATTAAGATAATGAAAATGGCAGTACTGACACAGGCTATCTACAAATCAATACAATACCTATGATTATCCCAAACTCATTCTTCAATGAAATAGAGGAAGCAACTCAAAAATTCATATGGTACAAGAAAAGTTCCTGAGTAGCAAAAACAATCCTTAATAGAAAGAATAGTGCTGGAATTATATGAATACCAAATGGAAGAAAGACAGCCTCTTCAATAAATGGTGCTGGCAAAATTGATTCAACATCTGTAGAAAACTAAAGCTAGATGCTTGTATATCCCCCTACACAAAAATCTATTCCAAGTGGATCAAAGACCCCAAAGACAAAGCAGATATACTGAAAACATTACAGGAAGAAATAAGAGAAACCCTAGGTCTCATTGGTACAGGGCAGAATCTCCTAATTAAAGACCCAGAAACACAGCAATCAAAAAAAGGCTGAACAAATTGGATTGCATGAAGCTGCAGAGCTTCTGTGTGGCAAAGGACACAGCTAGCAAGATCAATAGAAAGCCCAGGGATTGGGAGAAAATCTTCAGGAGTCATACAATGGACAAGGGTCTCATAGCTAAAATATGTTTGAACTCAAAAAATTAAATTTCCCAACAACAAATCCTCAAAGAAACAACTGCCTGATTAATAAGTGGGCTAAAGACTTAAGGAGACACTTCTCTGAAGAGGAACTAAGAATGGCCAATAGACACATGAAGAACTGCTCAACTTCTCTAGTAATAAAAGAAATGCAAAGAAATTAGAATAGCTATAAACAACAAATCTAATAACAATAGATGTTGGAGAGGATGTGGGCAAAAGGGCACCCCCTCATTTTTAGTTTCAATCAATTTGGAAATCAGTATGGAGGTTCCTCAAAAGACTAAACATAGACCTCCCCTATGACCCAGCAATCTCACTTTTGGGCATTTACCCACATGATCACAAACAAGGCCATACTAAAGCTAACAGCACAACTATGTTTATCATAGCATTATTCACCATAGACAAGTTATGAAACCAAACCTGATGCCCCTCAGTAGATAAATGGATTAAGAAAATGTGATATATATATATATATATATATACATATATATATATATATATATATATATATATCCACAATGGAATTCTATGCATCCATTAGAAAGAATGACACTGCCCCATTTGTTAGGAAATGGAAAGACTTAGAAAATTTTCTATTAAATGAAGTAAGCCAGGCCCAAAGAAACATAGGTCCTATGGTTTCCCTTATTTGCAATACTATAGGTCAAAAACTATGTACATATGACCATATAAGTTGATGTTAAGCAAAATCAACCTCAAGGTAGGGACACAAGAAGTTTTATCTTTCTCGTTGTTGTTTCCAATGTATTTACAATGAACCATGTGATTTTTTTGGGTTTCTTTTGTATGTTCTTCCCCCATGGTAAAACACCTGCTTTTACTGTATTTGATTTCAGTGCCTACATCTTGTATATACATTTTTCTAATTTGGTGATGG
>NW_012267283.1:11716258-11716942 GCF_000151885.1 Dipodomys ordii | reverse complement strand
TTGTATGTTCTTCCCCCATGGTAAAACACCTGCTTTTACTGTATTTGATTTCAGTGCCTACATCTTGTATATACATTTTTCTAATTTGGTGATGGGAAGGAAAATAACAAAATACTGAAAAAAGTATACAGGTTATCCCATTATAACCATGGGATGTACAAGACACTATGTTCAAAATGAACTATAGAACTTGGTGGGAGGGAAGGAGGAGATAGAATGGTGGGGAGGGAAGGGAGAGTAGAGGAAAAACAAAGGAAGAGGTAAGAATGTTCGACGGGAAATGTATCCATAACCTTACTCATGTAACTGTAAACTTTTTGTACAGTATCTTCACAATAAAAACCATATATTAAAAACATGATAAAACAATTAAAAAAGAGTGGATAGGAAAGAAATAAGTACAGAGTCACATGGAATACATTCAGAGAAAATCAAATAATGACAGTTCTATAACGTTGACACTCAGAGAGTCAACTTGCAATAATCATCATAAAAGTAAGAAAATGAGTAAATCCCTGTTACTTTTTATGATAGTTTTTCAAATACAACAAAATTTTTGCGAGAAAACAAGTATAGACATGCAACAGACGCTCTGTGATTTTTAGAAAGACATACAATTAATATTAAAATGCATTATTTCTCTCAGCATGTGTTTTGCCCCGTATACCATGCAGAGAATTTCTA
>NW_012267283.1:11703193-11712678 GCF_000151885.1 Dipodomys ordii | reverse complement strand
TTGATTCAACACACCTCCGTAAATGAGATGGGCCATTCTATGTTATCATTGGATAGAGATAATTGATGCCCATGTGGTGCATATGGAGAAAAGTTTCCCACTTTCATCACTTGCCTAAGACCTTCTGGAAAATTGCAAAGGTTCACAATGTCATACTCTGCCACCATTTTCTTTGTCTCATCCAAAATCACTTGATCACCAGCAGGATTGTTGAAATGGATGTTCTTCAGAAAGGGGTGGAGCTAGAAGATATACATCGACCAGGCTGAAGTTAGTCAAAAGTTCACACAGAAAATGGGAAGAAAGAGTACATATCCATTGACTTTCATTTCTGTTTCAGAATCCATATATAACAGAGTAATGAAGAGAACAAATGAAGGTCTATGGATGAATAATATAAAATAATGCTTATAACTCCTAAGACTCAAGTAACTGTTCAACATAATATTTCAAGATAAAAATCTAGTACGTTCACTAAAATAATCACAAATCATACACAATCCACAGCCTGGCTACACAGGCACAGAGATTTTTTTTAATGAGTAATTCCACTGTGCAATTCAATGAAAAAGTTATAAAAAATACCTCAATTAGAAATAAAGTATTTCTTATATGAAATACGAACAATTATGCAAAAAATTTTAATTATTGCTTGCCTGTTACAAATTCAAATACAAAATCAATAAGTACAAAATGGAAAGCGTGAGAACTGACTTGTTACAGATAGCTGGAATAAAAACAATAAGTAACAGATTAATTAAAAATTCACTCTTCCCAATGCTTTTTTTCAGGTAAAATTCTACACGGTTTTAAAAATATTTAAAAGCAGACTGGGTGATGGTGGCTCACAACTGTGATGCAACCTACTTAGGAGGCAGAGATCTGAGGATCCCAGTTTGAAGCCAGCCTGGACATGACCAACCATGAGACACTTATCTCCAATTACCTACTGAGAAAAACAAGAAGTAGAGTGTTTGCTTAAATGGTCAACTACTCACATTGAGCAAAAGAAGCCCAGGCCCTGAGTTCAAACTTAAGGGATGATCCAAAAAAAACAAAAACAAAAACCATCACAGACAGCTAAGCTGAGTAACCTCACTTTCTCTCTCTCTCCTTTTTTTTTCTTTGTTGGTACAGGAGCTTGAAATTTGGGCCTGAGTGCTGTCCCTGAACTTTTCATGGCAAGGGTGGAGATTTACTACTTGAGCCACAGTTCTACTCCCGGTTTTCTGAGTGGTTTATTGGAGATAAGAGTCTCAAGGACTTTCCTGCCTGGGCTGGCTTTGAACCTCCAGCTAGTCTCCTGAGTAGATAGGATTATAGCTTTGAGCCATTGGTTCCAGGCATCTCTGGGTCTTTTAAAAAATCTGTCTGGACTACCTAGTTTGGTTTGAATGAATCCCTCTTACAATGTCAGTTTGCTGATAGCATTTACTTGCCAGTGCAAATCCTTCACCTGAGAAGGGGAAAACTGAAGTTTTCTTCCATTTCCCACTGGCTGTGCTTCTGCTTGACCAATAAGCATCTCATGAAGGGCCTGAGCCACAGCATACACAGCATTATATATATAGTAACTCTCTTCCATCATGCCCATGTCAAAAAGGTACCTAGGCAACCATTCCAAGGACGCATTGGCTGGACAGTTCTTCCAAGTGACACAGCTAGACTCAGAAAATGTGCACTTAAAAGAGTGAATCCACACCAAAGCAAGGAAATAGTCTTCTGGGTATTTGGATGGGTTAGCAGTTTTGATAAAATTGTTGAAACCAGAAATCTCTCCATGGTGGTGTGAGAAAATGAGAGGTGCATGGAGTGAATGTAACAAAAAATATTTCATCACGTACAGAAATGTACTAAGGGAGTTTATGACCCAGACGGTTCCTAGACTTAAAAAACTTGTTAAATAAGCATTTAACAAGTTGACCATGAACTCATTGTCACCATAAAGGAGAACCACATTTGCGAATGAATTTCTAATTTTCTGATGAAAAGATACATAATCGGTTCTTTCACGAAAGAAAGAAAGTGGTATTATGTGTTCAAAAGCTGTACAGATTTTGTGCTTGTTCATCTCTTCTCTCAATTGGGGCAGCATCCACAAACCATTCTCATCTTCTGAGATCAACAGACCCACCCACTTCCAGCTGAAATGAATCATCAAGGAAACCATGGCAAAAGCTAGAGATGTGTCCTTGGGGGCTATTTGATAGACAGAAGGAAACAGGCGATGGTCACTCAGGACAGGATCAAAACGCCCAAAGTTCAGCTAGAAGGAAAAAAATTAAAAAGTCAGGAATTGGATTGACATAAACCACATCCTCAGTGCTGATGTGCATTAAGCAACACCCGAAATCATAAAAAGGCTTGTTTATCCCACGTTTAGTGGTGCTTCCGTTCCTGAGGCCTTTGTAGAAAATGAAGGAACCAGGTAAGAGATAGAGGTATTCCTGTGGTCTGCTATAGGCTGTTCTTACACTAAAGCAAGCCCATACGGACATCTCACCAAAGGTAGTTCATTTGGAGCATTTATAATTCAACATTCTTCTTCTAAATGCATCAAAAACCTGAGAATGGCGTCAACTAGTCATGCTTTCCTCCCTCAGCAGCCCTCCTGCTCTCACCTGTGGGAATCTGTAGAGGTCCAACACTGTTGCATACTGGGAAGAGATTTGGCCTGCTGGTCCAGTCAGTGTTACTACAGTCTGACTTTCTCTCTTGCAGTCATAATTCAGGATAAAATCTTTCCCAGAGAGGCTTAAGACAAGACCTCTATACAGCATATAGTGTCTTATTTCATGTGAATGGGCAGAAAATCCCATAGTGATGTTAGGCAAAAGATGAGGATTTTTGTTGATCTCTTCAACAGCAAAAGCCAAAGCTAGAATAAACTGGTAGTTGTTGAAGTTATAGCTGTAGAGAGGCACAGGAAGTATCTTCAATCTTAAGCATTGACTTGAGGGAATAAATGTTTGTTTAGAAAAGAACATGCATATATTGAAACTTTGCCCCTAACATATTGAATTAGAACATGAGGTTTGGGGGATTTTTTTGTCAGGTTTGTGGCTTGCATTCTGGGCCTGGGCGCTGTTCCTGAGCTTTTCAGCTCAGGGCAAGTGCTGTGCCACTTGAGCCACAGAGCCACTTCTGGTTGTCTGGTGTTTATTTGGAGATAAGAGTATTATGGGCATTCCTGCCAGGGCTGGCTTTGAATGGCAATCTCTTATCTCAGGCTTCTGAGTAGCTAGGATTGCAGGTTTGAGCCACCAGCCCCTGGCACAATAAGAATTTTAGTTAGGTAATTCATTCTGAGTGAGATCATGAAAGTGTTTCTCATGAATTAGATTTATACTCTCATAAGAGAACAAAGAGAACTTGCATTTCCCCTTTGTCAAATATCTTGTTCTTGAAACATGAGACATTTTCTCATGAATAACCAACCAATCCATGTCTATAGGTTGCTCTTGTAAATGCTACAAGAAGCAAAGTAAATCCTATTATCACGCTAAAGTTGGTATTCTTTCTATCTGTTGCAGGATAACCTTACTCAGTTAATGTCTTACATTGTGAGAGAGAGAATCATTGAACGCAAGAGCACACAATAAAATAATCATCTTCTCAGAAAAAGCAAATTAAAAAAAAAACACCTCCCAGAACAGTAGCAAAAGTTGTAGCCAGCAGAACTAAATTCTTACTTACTGAAAATTCGATGCATTGACAAATAGAAAAAGAACTAATTTCCCTTTACTCTACATCCAAATTTATGTTCCCCCATTTATGATATAAAAAGAGAATTAAATCCAGACCTTTGACTACAAGGCAAGATATAAAGCAACCTTGAAGCTATCCGCTTTTGAAAATGCCCCATGTTACTTCTGCCAGACAAATAACATTAGAATGAGTGCCTAAATTGCTAGTAGGCTAGGGGATTCCAAAGTATCTCCTTAAACTCTTGGCGATGGTGAATAGAATATGCGGACTGGCAGTCAATTTCCTCAGGAGGAAGACATGAAAAGTAATTCACTGTTATTTCTCATAACCCTTTCCAGGACCACTAACTTTAGAAAAATTAACCAACTAAAGGTGTTATAAACAGCAGAAAGATTTGCATTGAAAAATACGTCTTTTCTAAATCATATTAAGGAAAATTAAGAAAATGAAAAAAATTCTAAGGAAGAATTCAATTTTCTAATATACTATTATACATCAGCAAGCTAATTTGATTTATGGTTATCCCTTAAAGAGAAAGCTTAAAAGCTCCATAAGGTGCTATGTTTCTTTTTTGCATTCATATTTGTAAACATGTGAAATTTATGTAGTCACATCATTTAGAAATATTAATGGTGAAAGACAGACCTTCAAAAACATGAAAAATTCTATTGATGATCCTTTTATTCTTCACTGCAGAAGAGGTTTATAGGAATCCTAACCAAAGATGATGAAGAAATCACAATAAGTTGGACCCAGAAAAGACTACATCTTAAGAGATGAACAAAAGAAAGAGAAGAATTAAGCTTCTTCAACTTACCAATTCAATAAGATTCTCACTTAAAGGAAATGGAAATAAAGAACAATCATTTCCTAAATCAAAGAATAAAATCAACAGCAAAACTGAAATCCCTGAACATATCTCTCCATAAATAGAGTGGAAAATGAATATTGTTAAAATATTCACAGTAGTGAAAATTATCTACATATTTATGGAGTCCATACCTAAATGCTGGGGTCATTTAATAAAGGAGTAGAAAAACAATGAAAAACTTGTAATTAAAAACATCCTTGAATGACCACAGCTAAGGGGAATAAACAAGTAGTAATACAATAATTGGAAATACGCGATCTTAACTTTACCATTGACTCCTAGTACAATTTTAAACTAGACTAGTAGAAGTCATGGAGTTATACATCTTGCTCAGGCCTAGACTCCTAACAACTGAAGATGCTGAACTATGAGAAGTGTGACTCAGATATATAGCCTTGGCAGAAAAATATTTTCATGACTATTTTATCTAAAAATGACTAAAATTAAAATGAGTCATGTCATAGGCAGAACAAATAGCAAAATACAATAGAGGGTCCAATACAACCCACATAGTTGTAAACGTGAATATTGAACACAGCTTCTGTTACTGAAAAATGGCCTCTATAACATGGGGTTCCTCTGAAAATACAGACATCCACCTGCAAAACACTGAAATCTCATGGCACTCTTTCACCAAAGAAAGGATTTATTCAACATTGTTTACAGATCTTAATAGGAGACTTGAAAATTTGAAAACAGTAGAGAAGCACAGATGAGAAATCTTTCAGGAAGTAGGCACAGGTAATGACTTTCTGCCTAGGATTCCATAACATGGGAACAATACATACACCTGACATTTTGGAGAGAGGGATGTGGTACGTTTGGACTTTTACCTATTCATTTTCAAAGTTGTGGATTAGCACACATAAAAATACACTTTTCTCAATAACAATAAGGAAAATATATATGCATTTCTATAAAATGGTTTGTATGATCATTGTAAACACTTGAAAGTTTCTGGAAGGATGCCAATTTTAGGAAAATAATTCATAATGATAAGGGAAAAATTTAACTGTTGTGTAAAATACTTGGATTGAATAAAATGACAGCAGAATCCATAGATACACAGCTATAATATAATAAAAAATGAACAAAACTTTGGTTCCTATCTGAAAGTTGTATCCATCAGATGGTTACTTTTGAAAATTGTGTAGACAGAATGAATTATTCAATTTCCAAGAATGTAATCTACTTTACAATATACGATCCTATTTTATATTTATTTGGAGGAAATATGCAAGTCAAATAATTTCTGAAAAAACATAAAGGTAAGATCAACAGTTATATTTCAGATATTGTAGGGAACCTGAGAAGAAATTGAGCAGTTATTAAAGAGAAGTCATGTAATAAAACATAAAGCCAGTTAAGATAAATATTTTATAAATATCTGATAATAAATTATATTTACAAAAGACAGGCTCAAATAATTTCTCTTTAAAAACATTTCTACTCGCCAGTGATAAAATAGCATACAGGGTAGGGACATTGACATACATTTGTGGCCTGAGGTGTCTATGAAGTCACATGCTCAATGGACCATGAAAATGGGAAAGGGTTCAGAAGGTTTTCTAGAGAAACAAATATTCTAAGTGTTTGGGGAAGCACATTCCCCAGTCATGAAGTTGTTTGTTGCAGTTGTTGATTGGATTTGTGCACATAAATGTTCAGACGAGTTCCTAACATTGTCTAATGGATGAATTAGCAAACAGGAAAAAATCTGAGGTACTACGATTGTATTGTGTCAGGTAAAAGTAAGATTTCCCAAGCCAAACTATGTACAGAGCCACCTCTCAGGCCTCCAGTGTTCCCTGTGAATAGAGAAATTTAGAAAAGACAGCACAAAGCCAAGGCCAGCAGCCTCACCTGGCTTCTTCTTCTTTTTCTTTTTGTCGGCCATGGGGCTTGAACTCTGGTCTTGGGCGCTTTCTCTGAACTCTTCAGCTGAAGGCGAGTGCTCTACTGCTTGAGCCACAACGCCACTGCCAGTTTTCTAGTAGTATATTGGACATAAGAGTCTCACGGACTTTCCTGCCTGGACTGGCTTTGAAACGTGATCCTCAGAACTCAGGATCCTGAGTAGCTAGAATTATAGGCGTGAGCTACCCGCGCCTGGCTTCACCTGGCTTCTCTAAGCCCTCAGAATACTGGATTTCATAGGCTACCATCACATATGAGTGGAAGCTACCTCCTTCACTGGAAAAGAATGCTGCCATAGCTCACCTGATTGTACTGGAAGATCACTGTCAATTCTGCATCTCTCTGTTGCTCTATTAGAAGACCATTTCTGGGCTGTGATAAATTGAATACATGATAATATTTGACATCCTACAGTGCTCATTCTGGATTAATGTTGAGTGACATTAGATGACAGTATGTACCTGGAATATGAACTCTTAAATGTTTCGGCCAATATCTGACAAACATCATTTTCTTCCAGTAACTTTCCATCCATTAACCGGTATTCTGAATTCTTAATTCAAGTTCCTTTTGTCCATGCTGTGCTAAAAATTTAGGAACATGTATTTTATTCATGCTAACCCTCATCACATTCATCTAAATAGTTAAGGGAAAACCTTCATGGAGAAAAGATAAATTTTAGCCACTACCAGACAAAAGTTTTTTACTGCAGGATACCTGATTGTCAGACCAGACTCCAGTGACATCCACACACAGAACTTGTACATCTCAAAGTAGCAATGAAACATCCATCAGCAGAAGACACAACATCAATGACATTACACAAATATAAATGTAAAACAGGCATATAAATATTTACTATTAATTCAATGGGAAATGGGTAAACACGGTTCTGTTGGTCCAAACAACTATATCAAGAAAGTTATGTGTAATACATTATAAAGTTCAATCATGCTCCAAAGCAGATAAGAGATCATCTCTGTTCTGGAGCATGAGCAGATACCACAAAGAAAGCTTGACTTTCCACACTGAGAAAAGGATGCAAACAATAGATGTTTCAAGTCATATTTTACGTTCTAATAGGACTGAAATTAGAATGCTAATTTCTGCTAAATTCTGCCATGTGGACTTGTAGGGGTAATCTCGTGCAGTACAATTCATGTAGGTACATAAGTACTGAGAATATATCTACAATTAAAGCAGATTCAAAGTATTAAGTGTAAACTCTAAGCAATGCCTCCCTTCTTCAGGTTTGACAGAATATCCTCTGCTACATGAAGCACCACTGATGTGAAGTTCTGACCCAGAATGTATTTGAAAGAGTAGCTGCATCTTTATAATAAGAATTATTTCTCATACCAATGAGCATCAATATGCTGACCAACAGATAAAATAGAAATCATAATTATGTAAGAAGGTATCTGCTTCTTGATTATGGTGAAGTAAATGTTCCTGTACCTTTTTAGTTAAACTCATGCTAATGGCTTTTTCAAGTAGCATTGTTTGAATTGCAATGACACAATGACAGACAAGGTAGAGGCATTACAGTGAGGTGAGTTTTCAATCCTGGAAAGGAAAGCTAAGTCCAAGAAAATTAGAACTAACACTGTATAAAAAGAAATGTACACATTACCTGACTTAGGAAATGGTAAGCCCTCTGTATATCATATTTTTAATAGCACTTCAAAAAAAGAAATATGGAGCTATTTCTAGTTAAAAGTTGCACAGTAGCAAATGGTAGAGATTATAGAGAGCATTAATTGACCAATGGTCTGCTCAGACTGAAAATCAAATAGAGAATAAGTATAAAATTCAAAAGTCATTTACCTCACCTCCTCAGGATACCTCTCTGCTCTGGGATGAGTACGACGTTTTGCTGTGACATAGGAGAGGGGGAAAAACCCAGTAATGGACACATCTCCACTCATATATGCAGTCTCCTTCTTGTTGAGTAAGCATTCCTCTTCACTGAGGGAACTGACAAGAAATGGAAGTTGTAGTACAGCTGATGTAAAAAGCAAAGGAAACATCATAGAATGGCATGTAAGACCTGTTTATGAATATATGTGAATCTTATGGTAACCAGCAAATAAGTAAATATGCCATGAATATAAGAATGTATAAGAATATGTTTGAATGTGATTTTATTGCCTAGGATGTCCATCTGGCCCACCCCCATTTCTTTCACCATAACCTGCTCTCTTTCCCCAGACAAATGCTGTGTTCTTTCACCCCTGGGGCTCTGCATCTGAGGTCCTATCTTTAGGTCAAAACATGAGATGCAAAATATTTTGATGGTTCCCTTCTCCACTCCCAGGTGCTATAATTTCATCAAGACCGAAGGGTGTAAGACTCCAGAGATGGATGGAAATTTGTTGGAATTGGTTCTGAGGTAGTAGTGAGAAACTTTGCAAATAAAGCCTCATGAGATCATGTAAAAGTTCTGAATCAAAGTTGTAAAGGTGCAAGAGAAAGTGTTATTCAAATAAGGGCTCTATCCAAGTCATTGACCATCACATTCCACAATCAAAAATGGGGAGAACCTCCCACACCCATGGCTAAAGCCAGTGAGAGAACATTGCTGGTATGAGCCATACAGGTATCCATACCCATTTGAATATCAGTTTGTGTAATAATCCTTCTCTGTGTCTCAAACAAAGAAAATAGTACAAAAGAAACTCTAGATCCTACCACTCTAAATAGTTTGCACACACATGAGCCATCAGAAGACTCTATGCACAAAGAACATAGGGATTTTTTTTATTGTGAAAATACCTTACAGATGGGCTTCCAATTAAATGAGCAGGGTAATGAGTACATTTCTTCTCAAGCATTTTTGCCTCCTCCTTTGTTTCCTCTTCCCATCCCTTCCCATCTGGCCCCCACCCCACCTGTCTCCCCCTCTCTGTGCCAAAGTTGTAAAGTTCTTTTTTCGACATAGCGACTTGTACATCTCATTGTTGCAATGGGTCCATCTGTATCCCTATTT
>NW_012267283.1:11694327-11699443 GCF_000151885.1 Dipodomys ordii | reverse complement strand
GGGAAAGAGGGAACAACTGATGATATGCATAACAAAAGAAATGTACATATCACCCAACGTGGAAGAAATAACTGTATTGCAAAGCTCATAGAACTCATCAATGTTATAGATCATGTATAGACAATTTGCTCCATGAAAATTAGAATGTGTTTGTGACTTTATCTAAGCATCACTATCCCACAATACTGGGAAATTTGGGAAATTATGTAGCCACTTAATCACAATAAAAAATTGGAAAAAAATTCCCTGAATATTTCTTTAAAAGTTTATGAATTGAACACACTGTTGAAGAATTCCTGTGAAGAATATAGAAGCCCAAGGACATCTGTGCAAGTAAAGCAGAATGAGACAGATACATCAACATCTCCTATGATGCAGCCTTTCTCCTGAGTTGATGGAAAGTTCTCTAATACAGGCAGCACCCCTGACCTGAAATGCAGTCTCAGAACTTATGTGAAACAGTAACAGGGGGATATGACTACCTGAGGTGGTCACAGCAAATTTCAGGATGTTTTATCTATTAACGTTCCTTACTTATATTTTATTATCCCTAGAGAGTTGTACAGAAGGCTTTACAATTAAATGTGCTAGTTTTAAACTATGATACACATTGGCCAATGTCATCTCTCTCATCATTTTACCCATTTCTATG
This sequence comes from Dipodomys ordii, assembly GCF_000151885.1. Taxonomy (NCBI): domain Eukaryota; kingdom Metazoa; phylum Chordata; class Mammalia; order Rodentia; family Heteromyidae; genus Dipodomys; species Dipodomys ordii. The sequence continues at coordinate 11,698,791 of NW_012267283.1, read as the reverse complement.
AACACTTCCAATCCTTTCAATTTATTTAGTTCCATTTCTACACATACACATTGACAATTAGAAATGTATTTGCCTGCACCTCTCTTTTTGCCTGAGCCTCACCCCTCTCACCCCAACACCTTTTCTAGCTTCCTGGTATTCAATTTGTTAAACTGTTAGTTGGGTCTTTTCTGATCAACTTTCTTTTATATCTAAGAGGCTCTGATAATGGAACAGTCTAGATTTAAAAAACACACAGATTCAATTCAGATATTACTGGTTTTTGTAATATAGTCTTTTTTCTCCATTTCCTGTTATATCACTGGAGACACACATCTTCCCAGAGTATCTACATCTTTTAGATTTACGACTTATAGACTAGGATGTGGGTGCGTGTGTATGTGTGTGTGTGTGTGTATGTGTGTGTGTACACATGCACACGTGTGGGTGCATGCTCATAGTTGGAAACTGTCCTAGGAAAGATGTTTATAATTGAAGCTGCTATTTATTTTGGAGGCATCAAGGTCATCTATCTTGCCAATCTAGCCTTCAAAACCTTGACTCAAAAAGACATGCAATGTTCTAAATGTTACCATCAAGTATGATCATTCTTTAGTGCCTTCTGCCTGTAATCCTAGCTCCTCAGATGGCAGATGATCACAATTCAAAGCTAGCCTGGGCAAGAAAGTCCATGAGACTATCATCTCCAATTAACCACCCGAATACTAGAAGTGGTGCTTTGGTTCAAAGTGATAGAGCCACTGGCCTTGTGTCGAAGAGCTCAGGAACAGCACCCAGGCCCAGAGTTCAAGTCTCATGACTGAAATTAAATCTTAACATGCTTTTTTGTATGACACGTGCAAAATTGGACATGTATGATTGAAAATGAGTCAACTTGGCAAATGATGGCTAGAAAACTAATAGGGATCCAAGTTTGGAAATACAGAAGTGATCTCTCTTTTGTGAAGCAGGTTCCATAGGAAAACACACGCACACACACACACACACACACACACATATACACAGAAATGACTCTTCTTGCTATATCCTGAACTCTTTCCTTCTTCCTATAAGAAAAATATACTGTCTACTTGAATGCTTCTCATGTAGGCAACACCAGGCTGTGAACGTCATCAGGGACACTTGGCTAGACGTCACCCTGATTGCACAGCCACTAAACTTAACCAGGACTTCAGTCTGGGAATTCACCTGGTTACTCTCATTGGAGTTCTTAGGCTCACTTTTTCACTCTTGTGAAAATACCCTACAGAGGGGTTACAATTACATGAGCAATGTAATGAGTACCTTCCTTATCAAGCATTGTTGCCTCCTCCTTTGTTTCCCCTTCCCATCCCTCCCTATCTGGCCCCTGCCCAGCCTGTCCCCACCCCTCCTTGCCAAAGTTGTAAAGTTCTTTTTTTGACACAGTGACTTGTACATCTCATTGTTTTAATAGGTCCACCTGGATCCCTGGTGCTGTCCTTGCACTCTTCAGCTCAAGGCGAGTGCTCTACTGCTTGAGCCACAGTGCCACTTCTGGTTTTCTAGTGGTTTATTGTAGATAAGAATCTCCTGCTTTGGCTGGCTTTGAACTGTATTTGTCAGATCTCATCCTCCTGAGTAGTTAGGATTACAAGTGTGAGCCACCAGCCCCTGGCCTGAAAACATACTTTAAATGTACATATTCCTGTCTTTCCTGTTACATTATTTTTTTTGTCTCCCAATAGCATCTCTTGTAACAATCATTCTACTTCTAAGCATTTTTCTTCTTCTAAGCATTTTGTTACTTCAGATGTAATAGTTTAAGAAATACACTCTCTGATGACTTATGATTTCAATATAGAAGAAATTATTTCTGAATATTGTACTTCTATTCAGTGTCACAATGTCCTAATCTGCCTCCAATTTCCTTTTCTCATCAAAAATTAGCTGATCTCCAGCAGTGTTATTGAAATAAACTTTCTTCGGAAAGGGATGCAGGTAAAATGAGTGCATAATCTTTTGGTGAAATGAGTCTCAATGTTGAGACACAAAAATGTGCATTATTAGTATTCCTCATGGCATTTCATCCCTGCTTCAGGATCCAGATATAACACAAAAGCCTAATGAATTACAGTAAGTGGAACACAACAGAGAAGTAGCATACAGTGTTTGCTGCTTAATACAGATATCCACAGTCCCCTTGAAATGAAAACACTGGTATCTTCAACTCAAATAAGCACAAATCAAACGTATTTCCGTTTTGTAGACAGAGCTAACCACAGAGGTTTATTTTATGCATGCATCTTTGACGTAGGTTTGCAAAAGGATTAATAACTTATAACTATATTGGAATAAATATATCATTTATTTTAAGTATAAAAACAGTCTTCAGATCGTATGTTTAACCTATGATATATGTAGAAAGTATAAAGTAATACTACTGCACGTTTATAGGAATGTTGAAATCATTTGAAAAGCAAACCACTGATAAGATAGATTACGTTATAAACTGTAGGTGAGAATGTAAAATTAGAACCCCACTTGTGGATAATAGCATGGAATATAAAGAGATTTATTCTTCTATCCACATTGCCTTGTATTCAGTATAAATGAAATCAGCACAGTGAAAATGGAACAGTGCACCTGTGTTGACTAGAAGGCCTTCACAATAGCTACATATGTAACTTATCGACCAGACTAAGCAAAAATAGCTGAAAGCATAGAGCAAAATACATAAATATAACTACCAAATGTTCTTTAGCCGGAGCTGGTATCTCACTCCTGCAATCCTAGGTACTCAAAGGTAGGATATCTGAGCATAATGGTTCAAAGAAAGCCTAAGCAGACAAGTCATGAAACTCTTCTCTACAAAATGTCAGAAGTGGAGCTGGGCTCCAAGTAGTTGGACTCTAGCACTTTGTTCACGAGCTCAGGGATAGTGCCCAGGCCTTGAGTTCAAGCCCCAGGACTGACAAAAGAAAATAAGTCAAAAATCTCAAGAAGCAAATCCATTAAAATTATTAAAATGTTGGTCAAATAATTTAGAATACTAGAGTAAATAATAATCGATCAACTCAAAGAGAAATAAGGTAAACATATGTAGGAAGTAAAGAACTGGAGTGAACAGGCAACCTTAGGACTGAGAAATTCAGTAAAGAATTTGAGAGGAGAGTTGGAAGACAAAAATAATATTCCCAAATGAAATACAGGTTAAATTTAGTAACTTCTCCTAAAACTATCAATGCACAACAAAAGAGAGGAAAATGGACTTCCATTGGGAGGTCATATGGCTCACAAATTCAAGTGCTCGTGCTATAAATAGAATGGGAATAAAGAAAATACTTTCTTGCAAGAAGAAATATTTTTCTAAGAAAATGTGAAGATATTTCTATCTAAAAGATGAAGTACTGAAACTTATTAATAAGTCATAAATTTAGAAAATAATGTATAATTTGTAAACACAAAGCTTGTTTTTAAACCTTATAATATCTATTGGGCTTGGTACAAACAATTTTCAATTCACAATGTCTAGTTATGAGTATAATGCATCTTGACCAATGTCACCACTTTTGTAATTCATTATTTCTCTCCACTTGACATATTCCTTCAATGTTCTACATTCCATTTTCACATACAAATGGGCTGTAAAAGTATGACTCATTTCACCCTCCTTTGCTTTATCTTTTCTCTGCCCTCTCACAGTGACATCACCCACTACAGAGACCCCAAATTCCAGGTCCTTGATATTAATTTTGTTAAACTGTAAGTTCATTATCTAAACGAGTTACACCACTGGAATCCTCCTCTGCATGTACCATAGTTTAGCTAACAGGTATCTATATATTCAAAATGATGTTGTATATGTCTACACATATATTTACAACTAGTTCTAACTTCCAAAAAAGATGAAAAACATGCATCTCTTGCTCTATAAGCACAGCATACTTCACTTAATATCATTTGTCCTGGTCCATCCATTTCTCTACAATGATACAGTATGTTTTCTTTTTTCTTTTTTTTTAAATGCAGTTATTTTTTTATTGTGAAAATACTGTACTGAGGGGTTACAATTACATGGGCAAGATAATGAGTACATTTCTTATCAAGCATTGTATCCTCCTCCTTTGTTTCCCTTTCCCATCCCATCCTCCCCTCGCCTCCCCTCATCCAACCCTCCCCCCACACCAAAGTTGTAAAGTTCGTTTTCAACATACAACTTGTACGTCTCATTGTTGCAATGGGTCCACCTGTATCCTTATTTAAATGATTTGTTTTTCCCCGTCCCCTCCACAAATTGTACCAACCTCAAATACAGTGGCAGCACGGGTTATACCACAGGGGAGAGACATACAAAGCAACAAAGAAATCATCTTATAAATGTGTTAGAAACAATCACATGAAAGAAAAAACATTTGAATACATATCTTAGGGTTCATTTCCCTAACATCAACTTATCTGACCTTTTCTGCTTGACTCAGATATATACAAGTTATTGCAAATAAG
>NW_012267283.1:11692846-11694277 GCF_000151885.1 Dipodomys ordii | reverse complement strand
AAATCATGATTTAAGTAATGCCTTTCCTACATGATGAGATATTGAAGCTGGCTCTTGTATCTTGCCAATACAAGAAAATGATTTGGGTTTTGAGAGTGTTTCCAATTGAATTGTGCACTTTTAGCTCAAGTTTTCGCTAAACTTAACTGCAGGCTACGAAGAGAAATTACTTGTATTGAGATAAACATTCCTTCTCTCTGGCAGCCTCTGCCCTTCCAACATTATTGAGTATTTTAAAGGTACAGCTACAGGTAGAGGGAAGAGAAAAGAAAAGTGAGAGGTAAAGAGAAGTAAGAGAAGGAGGGAGACAGAGAGAGAGAGAGGGACTGTTTAATAGAGAGGATTTCTATATGAATTTCTTGTCACAAAGCACAGTGGCTTTGAACTGTCCTCCTCTGATTGAGAAATCTCACTTTGTGCTGTTATGCAACTTGTTCAATTGACCTGCTCTGAAACTTTTCCAAATAACATGCTGATGCACATGCCTATGTAGTATTGCTGGAGCCTCATCCTCTGTCTGTTTAGCTTTAAGCATAGTTCAGTATTGTTTCTGTAACATGCCTTATTTGAAGGCAAGTACAAATAATATCCCTCCATTAAAGATCGCCTCTTCATTGTCTCCCTTACTTATGGTATACATAGATTTCAGGATTCTGAGTTCTTTGAGTATGGATATGAGACACCCACACAAGGCAAATTATGACATAAAAATTTCATCTACATAGAATTTACACTCAACCAAGAGAACAGCATACATTTAGCATATAGGCAATAGGTGTATTGTAGATTCCTGCTACATTAGTTGTTTGGATCCTGCCATTGTACTAGTGTTTAAACTAATCATAGGTTCTATCATACAGGTAGGTTTGCTAATCCCTTTCCATTAGTGTTCTCAACGCCTGCTGTATGGTAGAGCATAGAATGCACATGAAATGCTGCCACATAATCACACGAAAACACATGACTACATCCAACAATTTGCTGTAAGTCCAGGATCAGAGATCTATGGTTTTTTTCTATATGTCTTAGTAAATTGTATTTGGAATGGGTATGTGTATAGTAAGTAGACACACTTGAACAACGTATACATGTATGTAAGGTACACATACACATACAAAAAAAAGTATCCCAACAAATACTGTTTGAAAAAGTAAAATCAGAGAGGAAATAAAGAAGAACATATAAAGATATTTGAAATGGGTCAGAGTTCATTATACCTATGTCTGGAGAGATCACAATGATACACTTTTATAATACATACACACATACTAGTTCATAGTTATAATAATTATATTGTGAACAACCATTCTCACCTTCTGAGATCACCAGACCCACCAAGCTCCAGCTGAAGTCAACCATCAAGAAAACTGTGTGAAAGGCTAGAGATATGTCTTTAGGGGCTCTTGGATAGACAGATATAAACTGGCCATG
>NW_012267283.1:11668782-11692796 GCF_000151885.1 Dipodomys ordii | reverse complement strand
CATGGGCTTTCTATTGATCTTGCTAGCTATGTCCTTTGCCATGCAGAAGCTCTGCAATTTCATGCAATCCCATTTGTCCAACCTTTCTTTGATTTGTTCTGTTTCTGGGTCTCTATTAAGAAAAATTCGGCCTGTGCAAAGGAGACCTAGGGTTTCTCCTATTCCATCCTATAATGTTTTCAGAGTGTCTGCTTTGACTCCAAGGTATTTGTTCCATTTGGAGTTGATTCTGGTGCAAGGTGATATGTAAGGATCTAGCTTTAGGTTTCTACAAGTAGTTAACCAATTTTGCCAGCACCATTTACTGAAGAGGCTGTCTTTGTTCCATTCTATTTTTTTAGCTCCCTTATCGAAGGTCAGACGGCTATAGATCTGAAGGTTCATTTCTGGGTTTTCAATTCTATTCCATGGGTCCTGAGGTCTGTTCTTGTGCCAGTACCAAGCTCTTTTGATTACTATGACTTTGTAGTAGAGTTTGAAATTTGATATTGAAATCCCTCCAGCACTGTTCTTTCTGTTGAGGATCATTTTGCTATTTGGGGTCTTTTGTTGTTCCATATGAATTTTTGGATTGCCTCTTCCATTTCCTTGAAGAATGAGGTTGGAATATGATAGGTATCACATTGAATTTGTAGATAGCCTTGGGAAGTATTGCCATTTTCACAATGTTGATCTTTCCAATCCAGGAGCATAGGAGTTTTTATAGTATGTTTTCTAGTGGATGAGTAAAACTCCTGTACATATATAATTGCATAATTTTGACATGGTGAATAGTTCAACAATGAACTATGAGAGCAGCCTTATTGGATTTGGATTTCTAATCTTTGGGAAAATTTGCAAGGGTTCTATTGCTAAATAATAGGAGAATTCTATGTTTAGTTTCTTGAGGAATCTCTAAGCTCCCTTCTAAAGTGGTTTTACCACATTACGTTCCCACCAATAGTGTAAAAGCATTTCTTTTCCTCACTCACCTTAATGAGTGAGATTAAACAATTGTACCTAAAAAGACAAAATTGATCATGAAGGTGAAACCTATGTCTACCTACTAACTCTCATAAAATATCATTTTGTATATCCAACAACTTGCCACCTAAAGTTGACGAGTTCTCATCTTGCTCTTAATGATTTTGGAGAGAGATACCTGCAAAAACAGACCAAGGAATCAAATACAGTGACAACAGGGGTTGTACCATCAGGGAAGAACATACAAAGAAACAAAAAACAATCACATAGTACATTAAAAAGATCCTGCATCTTGTATATACATTTTTCTAATTGGGGGAGGGGAAGGGAAATAACAAAATGCTCAACTAAGGATACAGTTGACCCATTGTAACAATGAGATGTAAAAGAAATTACGTTGCAAACGAACTTTACAACTTTGTGGGGGTGAGGGGAGGAGGAGAGAAGGAGGTGGAGAGGAAAGGATTGTTAGGGGAAAATCAAAGGAGGGGGTAAAAATGCTAAATAGAATATGGAGCCATTACCTTGCTCATGTAACTGTAACCCCTCTGTACCGTATCTTTACAATAAAAAGTATATTTAACATAAAAATACACAGGAAAGTTTTAAGAGCTTATATAGGGATAGGAAAAACAAAATAGAGCACAATCTTTTAAAAAATGTTTATTGTAAAGGTGATGTACAGAGGGGTTACGGTTACATAAATCAGGGAATGAGTGCATTTCTTTGATCAGTGTCTTCCCATCCCCCATTACTCTCAGAGTTTATGGCCCATACCTCTCCCCACAAATTGTATAGTTTATAGATCCTTTAAAGAAGAAAAATATTACATATTCCTACTAGAGGAAACAAATATATAAGGATGATGTAATTAAGGATTTACGATATATAAAATTCTGAAAAAGGACTTATAAAATGAAGGAGAAAAAACAGAAAGGCTAATGATATACTCAAGAGTAGATAGGAAAAGATTGCTGTGTTGGGATATCCAATGAAGAGCAAGGAGCAAAGAAAGCAGCACTTGAGGAAGATGAGCTGAGAGCTCAGTTGTTGGCCTTGACAATGGGAGTGTTGTTGTGCTTTAAAAAAACTAAGAGCAGAGAGGTAAAGAGCTAAACAGACTAGAATAATCCCCAAAGACCCCAAAGGGTCTTCATACTCCAGAAAGCTCTCAGATTTCAACAGGCAGAGACTTTTCTCTGTGTTGGCATCCTGATGAGCTAGCCACCTCACACATACTCCACATCTAGCCAAGAGTAGGAATTACCATCAGTTATATAGCAATTTCATTTCTCTTCTTCTGTTCCACTAGAAGAATTTAATTGTTCAGTTTAGTCCATTATGGCATCTTGTTGTTTTATACACCAAAGAAACCAATTCTATGCAGCATACATTTTAAAGTGAATACTGTTCAAGGTTTTCTTGTTACATTTCTCCTTGTTTTCCATCATATTCATGGCCGAAAAAACTCCATTTTGATCAAGATATGTCTGTTTCCCATACATATATAGAAGAACATCATTGCTGTTTGAAAAAGTTAGCTTATGGGAAGTACCATGATAAATTGTATGTACAGGGACCCTAAAAATAAACTACATTTGATGCTGTTGAGAAAAATTTTAATATCAGGAGTTGCTCCATTTGAGAGTTAGGACACACCTTTACTGAAGACTAACCATACATACATAAATGACATCAACTTTGAGTTACAGTGAATATATATTTCATCTCATCATATAATGAAAATAAATGAGGATAATAATGCTAGCATACATGCATCAATTATGGAGAATTAAACAATTATTCCTTCAATTTAAATATCATGTGATTTTGTAATATACATTATATTAAATCTTATTACATCTATTCCCGTCTTATCTTTGTAAATATAAATGTGTGACTCCAAAGATTACATGAACCATTATGTGCCTGACAGTTTCCTAGTACTAACATATTGCATTAATGTGCTAGAATTGTTACAATTGGTTTATTACTATTATATAAATTATGTAGATCACTGTGGGATAAGCTGAATCAAGAGCTAAAAGACCTTAAAAGGAAAATTATAAAGTCTTGAATAAAAATATAGAAGAATACATTAGAATATTGACAACTTCTGGTGTTTCTCAATGGGCAAAGGAAGGCCTTAAAGGTGAACAATGAAATAATTTGAAGATTTCATGAACTCACAATTTTGACACAACTTGTTTATCACAATGGAATTTAATCTAATAATAAAGAGAGTCTCACAAAAATTTGTTTGTGAATATGCAAAATCTAGGTCAGTGTAAATGCCATTGTGGTAAATGCAAATTAGAGTTGCCCTGTGGATCACAGCATGGGATGCTAAAAGAGCAAAAAGAAAATTTCCCTTCTATTTAAATTGGCATATAACCAAAGTAAATAAAATCAGCACAATGAAAATACAATGCAACATGCTTATTGTAACACATTCACACTACCTAAATTTGTGTATTTTTGTAAGAAATACCGAAGAAGCATGACACAATATATATATATAGATAGATAGATAGATAGATAGATGCATATATATGTATATAGCATGACCGTGTCTAAATTTCATATGTCTCAAATGGGAGTTAGTGGCTTACTTTTGTAATCCTAGCTACTCAAGAGACTGAGATATGATTACCCCAGTTCCAACACTTTAGCATTATCTTTGCTAAACTTTAAGTTAGCTTTAAAAGGAATTATGCCACTAATATTGCTCCTGTGTATATCATGCTTTCAATATGAGGTTAATAGCTATATGCAAATTAACATGTGTAGATTTATATATGCATTCATAATTAGAATCTAACTTCCACATATCAGAGGAAACATGATCTTTGTAATCTCTGACCATGACTTATTCACTTAAGGACAACTTTCCAAGAGCCTTTCATTTCTCTACAAATGACATAACACCATCTTTTTGCATTGATGTGTAAAACTGCAATATGTCTCTCTGGTCTGTTTCCATGACCATGGTCTGTTTCTATGGGGAATAGTGCAGCAACCAATACTGTTGTGCCTTACCGTATCCAGATATGTACATTGTGTAACACTGCCCAAAACTTGTATTGCTAAATAATAAGGGAGTTCTGGCTTGATTTTCTTGAGTAATCTTCAAACTGCCTTCTATAGTGGTTGCACTAGGTTATATTCTCATCAACAGTCTAAAAATATTCTTTCTCCTCATTCACGTTAGTAAGTGGTGATTAATCAATTGTGTCTAGAAGGATGTGAAACCTATTGTCCACCGACCAACTTCCATTAAATATTGTTCATGAAGTCAACAACTTCCACATGAAGTTGAGCTGTGTGCCTGGAGCATACCTATATCTAATTTTCAATGATTTAGGATAAAGAAATGGTGAAAAATAATGGAGAAAGCTTGTAAGAGCTAGGGGAAAATAGAAAAAACACAAGTAAATAAGATATATATATAAAATCTACAAATAAGACATTTAAAGCCAACAAGATTTTCAAATAGTGAAATATATGTATTAAAGGAAAACTCAAATATATAATGATTAGACTATTAAGGATTCATGATACATAAAATTCTCAAAAATGATTTGAGACAGTGAAGGAAAAAACAAACTGAAGTAAAAGAAAACTAAATAATACACTCAAAAGTAAATAAGAAGGGTGGAAAGGGGTCACATTATTCAAAATGCATTGTATTCAGAACTGCTTTGAATCTGGCAACTCTTTTGTACAATTACTTCAAGATAATAAAGCAGTTAAAATAGAGAATATGGGGAAAAATAAGTCCAGAATCATTTGGAATACATTCAGGGTAATTGGAATAACAAGAATAATTCAATATTCATAAAAAATAGTCAACTTACACTGAACATCATAGAACTGGGAGAATGAGTAAAAAAATACTATCATTATTTAAAGTATTTTCCCAAACCTAAACTAGGTTCTGAGGGAAAAAATTAGTAGAGATGTGCTACAGAGGCTCTATGATTTTAGAAGGACTTATATTTAACATTAGGATGGATTTTTTCTCCAAGAACATGATTTGCCCCATATACCATGCAGAGAATTTCTCTCTGTCCTCAACAAGATGATGTAGCACTTAGGGACAAAGATGCAGCCTAACAGGCCAGCACTGGAAGCCAAGATAGAGAAGACCTCCACAGCCACCATGGTTTTTCTCTTGGTGCTGTGGTAGACAGGCAGGAAGATGACCCACACACTACAGAACACCAACATACTGAAGGTCAGGAACTTGGCCTCATTGAAGGTGTCAGGCAGGTTTCTGGCCAAGAAAGCCACAGTGAAGCTTGCCAGGGCCAGGGAGCCCAGGTATCCCAGGACACAATAGAAGGCAGTGGCTGAGCCTTTGTTGCACAGGATGATAATGTGGCCATGTTCTGAGTGTGCATCGGTATCAACAAATGGAGGAGAAGTGCCCAACCAGATTCCAGACAGAATGAGCTGGATCAGCGTGCAGATGGGAATGATGAAGTTAGGCATTCCTGACACCAGCAACCACCGCATCCTTCTCCCTGAAGAAGTGACAGAGAAGGCCAGAACCACAGTAACGGTTTTGGCCAAGACAGTGGAAACAGCCACAGTGAACACAACTCCAAATGTGGTCTGCTGGAGGACACACGTGGCTGTGTTGGGATGTCCAATGAAGAGCAAGGAGCAAAGAAAGCAGCAGTTGAGGGAGATGAGCAAGATGTAGCTGAGAGCCCTGTTGTTGGCCTTGACAATGGGAGTGTTGTTGTGCTTTGTAAAAATCCCAATAACAGCAGTGGTAAGTGCAGAGAGGCAGAGGGCTAAGCAGACTAGAGTCATCCCCAGAGGGTCCCTAGAGTCCAGGAAGCTCTCAGATTTCAGCAGGCAGAGATTTTTCTCTCTGTTGGCATACTGATGATCTGGGAATCTCACACACTGCTCCAAATCTTGCAGGAGTGGGAATTACTGTCACTTGTGCAATAGTTACCTTGCTTTTCTGCCCTTCCCCCAAAGAGGTTAATTTTTTGAGCTTAACCCAGTGTTCTGCGTTGTTGTTTTCTAAACCAAAGTACAAATCCTATGAAGCATACAATTCAATGTGAGTCCTGATCATTTTATCTTCATATGTTTTCTTACTTTTTAGTATTTTCTTGAAAGCATTTTCCATTACAAAATATGGAAAAGGGGCTGGGAAATTGGTTCAGTGGTAGAGTGCCTGACTTGCATGCATGAGGTCCTGGGCTCAATTCCTCAGTACTGCAGAAGCAGAAAAAAGCCAGAAGTGGTGCTGTGGCTTAAGTGGAAGGGCGCTAGACTTGAGCTGAAAAGCTGAAGGACAGCACCCAGACCCAGAGTTCAGCCTCCACAACCGATGAAAAAAATGTGGGAAGATAAATCTACTTTACTTAATTAATACACAACATGAAATAATCTGTGCAATGCCTTCAGAAACCACATCCTTCATGAGAAATGTCCACATTTGATTTGGGGCATGACTATGTAAATTCTAGAGAAACAAAATAATCCTCATTATCTTCCCTCTGTATCCCAACCTCAATGACCCATTGAACTTTTCAAAGTAAACATGGTTAAGTTTGATGGATATTTCATTAATTCATTACCCCAATTTTGGTAACAGTCTCATTTTAAATTATGAGTCTTCTCATCCAATATAGGCTTCATATTTACTCATTTTTATCTTCTTTTAATTTTTTACTTCATTTTCTTCAGTATCTAAAGTCTATTACAACAATAATTTTCTCTTAATATTTCATAGCTTATCAGGTACTAAATAATGTTTCTAAAAATACACTAATGATTTATGATTTCATGGTACAAATAAATCATTTCTGAACCATACACTCTTCACATTCTTTAGAAATTGAAATATATATTCAAAAATGTCTGAGGTGGGCACGTTGGCTCACGCCTGTAATCCTAGCTGCTCAAGTGGCTGAGATCTGAGGATCATGGTTCAGAGCCAGCCCTGGCTCCATGAGACTCTTTATCTCTAAATAAACCACTAGAAAACCAGAATTGGCACTGTGGCTCAAGTAGTATGCCACTCGCCTTGAGCTAAAGAACTGAGGGACAGCGCCCAAGCCCAGAGTTCAAGCCCCACAACCGACAAAAAAAAGTCTAGACTGTTCCTATAACAATAAAAATAGTTAGGATATACCTTCCCTTCAAATCAATGTGCTCTTTCAATATCCTATATCCCAAATGCTGCATTTTCCCAGATTGTAACATAGAGTTTGATTAAAGCGGTCCACTTCAGTTTAATTTTTTGCTATAAAATATATTTTTCCATATTGCAGATAATGGTTTAACATGTTATTCAGTGGAATGGATATCATATACATGGAAATTGGTCTACAAAACTTAACCCAATCTTTTATACATCTGTAGGTGTTGTGATTTTCTGGCAGTAATTTTTTCTTTTTCTAACATGTAAATTCCTACCCAATAAAAGGAAGGCTTTAGTCTCTGTATGCTATCTACCTATGATGGATCATTTCTATTGTCTACCATTGATTAAGAAACATTAAGGAGATGTGGAGAATGTCTCCAGTACTCACTTATCTTTCCTGTTAGAAATTTCATTCTCAGAGCAAGGGATACAATCAAAGCAACAGACAGACTTTCCCTTCTGAAGGGATTTTCTGAATCCAAGACTACAAATCTCATTGCAGAAAGACTGTGAAGTCTAAAAAAAGCAGATTAGTGTTGATGACAGACAGGTCACTTATTGTTAATGCACTCAAATTGTAGTATTGTAGGCAATTTGATAATTCAGAATAAAAATTTCTGTATAGTTTCAAGTAATATATATGTACATATTTAATTGGATGATATTATTTCAGGTATTATATTATACTCAAAGAAAAGTTCATTAAATCCTTCTTCTGACCTTCTTAATGGAAAACTGTAGGAACTGTTAAGTAACCATTCTTCTTAAGATGGGAAATCATCCAAAAATTCTTACAACTGGCCAATTGATGTTTGAACCATAAAATAATGAGGAGTTCCAGGAAGATCGCAGAGGAGAAGCTGGAGGCAAACAAGCTCTCACATAGAAAGCAGTTTTAGTGCTCCAGTGACCAGTCCTAAGCCAGAGACTCACCAAGTGTGCCATCACAGTACAGAGAGTTATGCCAGAGAGGGAAAATCCAGGCAAGGAGACAAGAGCACTTGCCAGGAGCCACAGCGGCAGCGGCTGCAGCCTCCAATCTGCAACACATCTGGCTCAAAGGCGCCAGATGCAGTGGGCGATTAGATTCTACTCAACAGCAGCAAAAACTGACAAGGAGCAGACATCTTCATCCTGCAGATGCCAGACCAGAGATGACCCAGGAACCAAGACTCCAGCATGAGTAGAAGCCTGACATCCTCACTCCTTCTCAAGGAGCAGAGGAGGGAAGGCCACCCCTCCCTCCCCACTACTGCAGATCTCCATCTTTGATACTGACAAAAGCCTGGCTGAGTAGCTAGCTCCAACTCAGGCCTTGGAAGAAAACAAACAAGTCATTTAGCAGGTCATAGGAACCTAACCTGACCTGCCAGGCTCAACTCCACCCAGGGAAAAGTCACCCAGCCTGGGCTGAGCAAGCTGTGCCAGCCCCAGGAGTGGCTTTCTTCACTGGGTAAACAGAGCCAGAGGCTGCCCCTCCCTACAGAAGCCTTGACAATCAATGGAAATTTAGTAAACATAAACCCTGAGAATGGCTCCAGGCTGGGCTCTGTGAGTGTCTCAGAAGCTAGCCCCTCAGGGAAAAGCTACTGTTTGCTGAAAGGCCTCAACTCTACCTAGAACCTATCCTCATCACATCTCCAAACTAGAGGAAACAGCCATCTCCCTCTTTTGTGATACTCAAAGCAGATCTCCCTCCCTTTGAAGTAGCCTGGGAGGAGGATCACAACATCCTTGGTAAAGCAGAGCATTTTTCTGCCTGCTCAAACAAACTGACTTAAGAAACCAAAAACATTTTTTTAAATTTTAAAATTTTTTAATTTTTAATTAAAAAAATATTTTCTATTAACTTTTTTTCTTTCTCTTATAATTTTTATTTTAGGGGTATATGTATGTGTACTTTTTTTCTTTCTTTTTTCTTTTTAGCTCTACTGACCTTTTCATTCTTTTTTCTTTCTTTCTCATTCTTTTTACTTTTTTGCCTCCTCTGCTCTTCTTTGTGTAACTTAATTGCTCTTCTGCTCATCCTCAGATATACCCGTAGTCGATTATTAGCCTTTATTCCCCATTGTGCACACACTTAATCCAGAAATTTATTACTCAATTCAAAACCTCTTAGACTTAAATTCCTTAATAGCAGTACTACCTCTTTATACCTATATAATATTTTAAGCATTTTTATTTTTGAATTTTTCACATCTCCTTTCTATCCCTCCCCTTCTCTCATCCTATCCTCCTTCTTCTTGGAATATTATGTTTTTAACTTTGCATAATTTTTAAGTGTTCTATTTTTTTACTTTTTGTTTTTCTATTTTTTTCTTTTCTCTTTTTTCTTTCTTTTTCTTCTTTTTTTCTCTCTCTCCACTATCATAGCATCCAATCTATTTCCCTCTTTGAGATTAGGACTTAGTTAATTTAACTCTCCCTTTACCTTTCCACATCCCTCTATTCCCATTTTTACCCACACCTCTCCCCAAACCTAGTAATTTCTGGTTTGCCAGATTCTTCTTTGCTGTTCGTAGCCCATTAATACATAATTGTTTGATATTGAATAGATATATCTGGTGAACTAGATTGTATTTCAAGACTTTTGACTGTGCAACTACAGACTTTGGTTGATGCTTGCCTTATGATAGTGTTCTAGCACAAAATTGGTGTTACTTTCATCCCAAATGGGCAGAACAAGCTGGAAAAACACAAGAAAAATGGCAAGTCTGGGTGTCTCAACTGCCACTCATGATAATCAGGGGACAGAACAGATAATGAATAATCCAGAGGAGAGTTCCCAAAAAGCTCTTCAAAAACTACTGGTAAACATGGTAAATGAAAAGATTGAAAACCTGCAAAGGACTCAGTGTCAGCATGATAGAGAGAGAGAGGAGGCAAACCAAAGGTCAATACAGGAATATCATGAGTATGAAGAAGCTACTCAAAGATTGATACAGGAATTGCGTGAGCAGACTGAGAATATTCAAAGAGAAAAAAAGGAATGGCGTGAGCAGTCTGAGATCAGTCAAAGAGATAGACAGGAATTGCATGAGCTGGCCAAGAACAGAAAAAGAAAAAGTCAGGAATGGCATGAGCAGGCTGAGAACACTCAAAGAGAACTACAGGAATTGTGTGAATGCGAGGAAGCTAATCAAAGAGTAATACAGGAATTGAGAGAGCAGGATGAGAATAGACAAAGATCACTAGAGGCATTCATGGAACCCACAGAGAGCTAAAAGAAGTCAGGGAGACCACAAAGGGAATGCTGAATGTAACCCAACAGAAGGAATGGGAGTCCAAGGAAACCATAACCAATCAACTAAGTGATTTGAGAATGAACACTGAACACCAAATTAAGGAAGTAAAGAACTTCATACAAGAGCTAAAACAAAGCTCCAACAAAGAATTTGAAGCCATCAAAGCCAACTCACTAGAAGGAAAAGAAATAAAAAACAAAGTAGAAAGTGTTGATAATAGGTTAGACAATGCAGAAGAGCAAATCTCGGGGATTGAAGACAGCCTAGATATTATAGAGAAAGAACATACAACCATCCAAGACAAATCCAAGAAATATGATAGATCTACTCAACATTTGGAAGGCACCATCAGAAGGCCTAATATGAGGATAATGGGTATACAGGAGTATCTAGAGACAGAAGTTAATGGTCTAGGAAATTTGTTTAACAGGATCCTAGCATAGAACTTCCCAAACATGCAAAAAGATAGGCCTATTCAGATACAAGAAGCTTTTAGAACTCCAAAAAGACAAGACCAGAACAGGACATCACACTGTCACATTATAATCCAAACAGGATCAATTCAGACCAAGGAAAAGATCCTTAAAGCTGTCAAGGAGAAAAGATCAATCACTTATAAAGGGAAATCAATTGGAATCGCCTCAGAATTCTCAGCAGAGGCAATCAAAGCAAGATGAGCCTGGAATGATGTATGCCATATGCTAAAAACATACAACTATCAACCAAGAATACTGTACCCAGCTAAACTCTCATTCATAACTGAAGGTCAAATAAAAACCTTCCATAGCAAAGAAAAATTGAAACAATGTATCTCCACCAAACCAGCCCTACAAAAGAGTCTTAAGGAAGTCCTATACATAGAAAACCAACAAGACCACTGTAAAGGCCAAGAAACCACACCCAAACTGAGAATCCAAGAACCATAGGAAGAACTCAGTTGCCACAGCCCACAAGAAGGTGGATAAAATGGCAGAAACTCCCAAATACCCCTCAGTCCTATCTCTCAACATTAACGGAATTAACTCTCCAATTCAATGACATAGACTGTCTAGTTGGATTAAAAAACAAGCTCCTTCTATCTGCTGCCTTCAGCAGTCACATCTTGCCCATAAAACCAAACACATTTTCAATGTGAAAGGCTGGAACAAAATCTACCAAGCAAATGGCCCCCATAAACAGGCAGGAGTTGCAATCCTAATATCATATAAAATAGACTTCAAATTAAAATTAGTGAGAAGAGATAAAGAAGGTCTACATATTAATTAAGGAATCTCTCTTTCAGGAGGATATTACAATTCTAAATATCTATTTGTCAAACAACAGAGCACCCAACTTTATCCAAGAAACACTACTTTCCCTCAAATCTCACATAGATCCAAAGACATTAATTGTTGGGGATTTTAACACACCACTTTCCCCACTAGATAGATCAACTCAGCAAAAACTCAACAGAGAAACCATGGATCTAAACAACTGCATAGATCAACTAGATTTAACAGACTTCTACCGAACAGTTCACTCAACAGCATCAGAGTACACGTTTTTCTCAGTAGCACATGGAACATTTTCCAAAATAGACCACATTTTAGGCCAAAAAGGAAACTTATCCAAATTCAGAAACATTGAAGTTATACCTTGCATTCTCTCAGACCACAAGGAAATAAAATTAAAACTCAATACCAAAAGCCACCAAAGAAAGTCATGTAACACATGGAGGCTAAACAACATACTGCTGAATCACAAGTGAGTCATGGAAGAGATTAGAAAGGAAATCCAAATATTCATGATATTCAACAAAAATGCACACACAAATTACCAGCTCCTCTGGGACACAGCAAAGGCAGTACTCAGGGGCAAGTTGATAGCTCTGAGTTCCTACATTAACAAATTGGAGAGATCTGAAACCAACAATTTAATGAGACATCTGAGCTTCCTTGAAAAAGAGCAGCAAGATAAACCCTAATCCAGTAGACAGAAAGAAATAATTAAAATTAAATCAGAATTAAACAAATTAGTATCCACAAAAAACAATAGAAAGAATCAACAAAACAAAGAGTTGGTTCTTCGAAAAAATTAACAAAATTGACAAACACTTAGCAAATCTTATCAGAAAAAAAGGCAACACACCCAAATAAATAAACTCAGAGATGAGAATGGAAACATCAACACAGAATCAACCAAGATTCAGAACATTATAAGGGAATACTTCTCAAAACTTTATGCTAATAAGTTTGAGAACTTGGCAGAAATGGACCTCTTCCTAGCAAATATTGACATGCCGAAACTAAACCAAGATGAGTTAAACCATCATAACAGGCCCATATCAAGCACTGAAATAGAAACAGCAATAAAATACCTCCCAACTAAGAAAAGCCCAGGACAAGATGGTTTTACAGCGGAATTCTACAAGGCCTTCAAAGCAGAGCTCACACCAATACTCCTCCAAGTCTTCAATGAAATTGAAAGAGAAAGTTCACTGCTGAATTCGTTCTATGAAACCATCATAACCCTCATCCCCAAACCAGGCAGCGACTCGTCAAAGAAAGAGAACTAGAGACCCATTTCTTTGATGAATACTGATGCAAAACTTCTCAACAAAATTTTGGCCAATTGACCTCAACAATTCATCCAAAAAAATCATACACCAGGACCAAACAGGATTTATTTCAGGGATGCAAAGCTGGTTTAATATACACAAATCAATTAATAAAATTTATCACATCAACAAGAGCAAGGATAAGAACCACATGGTTATCTCAATAGATGCAGAAAAGGCATTTGATAAAATCCAACACCCCTTTATGATGAAGGTTCTGGAAAAAGGTCAGATAAGTTGATGTTAGGTGAAATGAACCCGACATAAGTACTCAAATGTGTTTTCTTTCATGCAATTGTTTCTAACATATTTATAAGATGGTTTCTTTGTTGCTTTGTATGTCCATCCCCCACTGTATAACCCCTTCTTAAACAAACTGTTTAAATAGGGATACAGGTGGACCCATTGCAACAATGAGATGTACAAGTGGTTATGTGGAAAAACGAGCTTTACAACTTTGGCGGAGCGGGGGGGGGGGCAGGGAGATGCCAAGGGATGGGAAGGGGAACAAAGGAGGAGGCAACAAGGCTTGATAAGACATGTACACATTACCTTGCTCATGCAATTGTAACCCCTCTGTATGGTATTTTCACAATTGAAAAAAGAAGCAAGCATGGTGGAGTGTGATGGATATTTCATTGACTCACTAACCAATTTTGGTAACAGTGACATTTTAAATTATGAGTCTTCTCATCCAATATAGGCTTCTTATTTATTCTTATATCTTTCCCTCCTGACGGGATTTTCTGAATCCAGGACCACAATTCTCACTGCAGACAGACTTTGGGGTCTAAAAAAGGCAGAGTAGTGTTGATGAGACACAGGTTAGTTATACTTAATACACTCAAATTCGAGTATTGTAAGCAGTTGTATCTTTCAGAATCAAAATTTCTGTATAAATGCATGTATAATAATATATATTCGTCTGCATGATATTATTTTAGGTATTATAACATACTGAAATGCAAGTGTTTTAAATCATTGCTATGCCCTTCTTAATGGAAAAAGTAGGAACAGTTAAGTAACCACTCTCTGAAGATGGATAATCATCTAAAATAACAAACAACTGGACAATTGATTATTAATTGAAACATTGAACAATGAATAAAATTAAACATTCTTCATTATAAATTGACTTTCAAAGTTATTGTGTTACAGTGATACAGAGCTTTACAACATAGATGATATTTATATTTGGGAAACATAAAAAATATTAAGAAACAATTGACAAGTAAATGTGCTCCATATGAACTCATTAATCAATTACTTCATAAAAAATGTTCTAAATGGCGAGTGCCTATGGCTTATTCCTCTAATCCTTGCTAATCAGGAGGTAGAAATATGAGGATCATGGCTTTTAAAGCCAGAGGGAATGAGAAATTCTGTAAGATTCTTAACTCCAGTAAACCACAAGTGGCTCAAATGGTAGAGTGATAGCCTTGAGCTGCAGAGCAAAGGGACAGCGCCCAGGCCCAGACTTCCAACCCCACGTCCGAAAAAAAAATGTTCTAAATAGGAAGTTGATTGTTTACTTTACTGCATTATTAATGAAGACAAGAGGAAGAAATTCTAGCAAGACATTTGTTAATTTATTCCTATTTCAGATCACTATTGTTTGATTCCACGAACCTCTGTAAATAACATGGGCTATTCTATCATATCTTTGGATAGAGATAATTGATGACCATGTGGTGCATATGGAGAAAAGTTTCCCACTTTCATCACTTGCCTAAGACCTTCTGGAAAAATTGCAAAGGTTCACAATGTCATACTCTGCCACCAATTTCTTGTCTCATCCAAAATCACTTGGTCACCAGCAGGATTTGTTGTAATGCTTTTCTTCATTAAGGGGTGGAGCTAGAAGATACACATCCACCAGGGTTAAGTTAGTCGAAAGTTCACACAGAAAACTGGAAGAAAGAGTATGTGTGTCATTGATTTTCATTTCTGTTTTAAAATCCATCTATAAAAGAATAATGTAGCAGATCTGAAAGTCTATGGAGAACTAATATAAAATAATGCTTACAAGTCCTAAAATTCAAGTAACTAAGATAATACCTCAAGATTAAAAATCTACTAGGTTCACTGAAATAAGCACAAATCTTACACATTCCACTGCCTGGCTACACAGAGAGAGAGAATTCTTTTATGAGTAATTCCACTCTGTAATTCAGTTGAATTGTTATATAAAAAGTACCTGATTAAATTATTTCACTTATGAAATATGAACAATTTGCACAAAATATTGAGGTGAACAAATTTGTCTTTATTGCTGGCCTGTTCAAATAGAAAATCACTAAGTGCAAAATTAAAAGCTTGAGTACTGAGGTGTTACAGAATACTGGAATGAAAAGAATAAATACAGAATTAATTAAAAATTTATTCTTGCCACTGTTTTTTTCAAGTAAAATTCTACATGATTTAAAAACTATTTCAAAAACAAAATGGGTGATGGTGGCTGACAATTGCAATTCAAACTACCTAGGAGGCAAAGATCAGAGGATCACAGTTTGAAGCCAGCCTGGACATAAACAACCATGAGACATAGCCAATTGCCTACTGGAAAAAAATCAAGAAGTAGATTTTTTTTTAAAAAAAATGGTTTCAACTCCTGTTTACTGTGGGTGTTCGTCTTTTTGTTGTTGTCTGTCTGTTGGGAGAATTTAACCGATGGAAATTGAACTCTTTTTGGTTGGCGAGAGCTGTAGTGTTTCCCTACTGTCCCATAGCCATCTTGCTCCCCCCTCTCTTTTTGGTTTTAATATTTTGCTTTTTGTGTCACTTAATTGCTGTTCTGTTCAATCCCAGATATATACTCATCTTCAATTATTAGACCTTATCTTTCATTGTGTGCATACTTAATTCAGATATTGATTACTCATTTCAGAAACTCTCAGCGTTAACTCCTTTAATTGTAGTATTATTTCTTTATACTTATAGAATTGTTTTCTTGTCAGTCATGGGGCTTTAACTCTGGGCCTGGGCACTGTCACGCAGTTCTTCAGTTCAAGGGGAATGCTCTACTGCTTGAGCCAAAGTGCCTCTTCCGGTTTTCTGATGGTTTATTGGAGATAAGTGTCTCATGGACATTCCTGCCCAGGCTCACTCTGAAACATGATCCTCAGATCTCAACCTTCTGATTAATTAGGATTATGGGTGTGAGCCATGGTGCACAGCTTTCCTATAAATTTTGTGTTTCATGTCTAGATTTTTTATTTCTCATTTTTCCTTTTATCTTTATCTCTCTTCTCCTTTCCTTATCTTTTACCTCTCCCTGAATTTAGGTCTTAGTTATCTTCCCTCTCTACTTTTCCATCCCCACATTCCTCTAATCTTATTTCCTCCTCATAATTCTCCCTGAGCCTATTAATTTTTGTTCTGCTGATTCCTTCTTTGATTTTCTTAGTCCAATGATCCATAGTATTTTGCTGTTGAACTTGATTGTATCTGTTGAACGAGATTGCATCTGTACTCATTTTGACTGTGTCAAACAATCTGTGCAACTACAGGACTCTGGTTGATATTGCCTCAAAATAGTGTTCTAGCTTGGAATTGGTTTGGCTATCATACACAAATGGGCAGAACAAGCAGAAACACAAGAAAAATGGCAAGTCCAGGAATCTCAACTTCCACTCATGGTAATCAGGTAACAGAGCAGTTAATGAATAATCTGGGGAGAGTCCCTAAATGCTCTACAAACACTACTGCTAAACATGCTGAATTAAAAGATTGAGAGCCTGCAAAGGTCCTTGTGTGAGCATGATAGGGAAACATGTGAGCATGATGAGGTTAATCAAAGATTAACACAGGTACTTCGCAAGTGTGATGAGAGTAACCAAAGATTAATAAAGAAATTTTGTGAGCTAATCAAAAATTAATACAGGAATAGCCCTAGTGGGGTGAGAATTAAAAAAAAAAAGATTAATGGAGGCATTCATGGAATCCACAAACAGAAAGCTGGAAGAATCCATGGAGGCCACAAAGGGAATGCTGAATGAAGCCCAACTGAAGGAAAGGGAGTCCAATGAAACTATAATCAATCAACTAAGGGATTTGAGAATGAACACTGAAAGCCAAATCAAAGAGGTAAAGAAGTGCTTACAAGTTCTAAAACAGAGCTCCAACAAAGAATTTGAAGTCATAAATCTGAGCAATTAGAAAGGAAAGGAAATAAAACCAAAGTAGAAAGTCTTGACAGTAGGTTAGACCATGCAGAAGATCAAATCTCTGGGATTTAAGGCAGCCTAGACCTTATAGAGGAAGAACAGACAAGTATTCAAGACAAATCCAAGAAATATGATAGATTCAATATTTAGAAGAAACCATCAGAAGACCTAATTTAAGGTTAATGGGTGTAGAGGAGGGCCTAGAGACAGATGTTAAAGGTCTAAGAAATTCAGTTAACAGGATCCTAGTAGGGAACTTGGAAAAAATTATATTAAGTGAAGTAAGCCAGGCCCAAAGAAACATAGGTCCCATGGTTTCCCTTATTTGCAATAACTAGTACATGTGTTGGACAAACAGAAAAGGCCCAAAGCCATGTACATATGACCATATACGATGATGTTAAGCAAAATGAATCCCAAGATAGGGATAGAAATACCTTTTTTCTTTCTTGTTATTCCTTCTAACATATTTATAATGCACCATGTGATTTTTGTTGCTTTGTATGTTCCTCCCCCACGGTAGAACCCCTGGTTTCACTGTATACACGTCTTTAATTCAGGGAGGGGAAGGGAAAAAAAACAAAATTCTTAAATAAGGATACAGGTTGATCCATTGTTAACAATGAGATGTACAAACCACTCTTTTAAAAATGAACTTTATAAATTGTGGGAGGGAGGGGGGATGCAGGCATTGGGGAGGGAGGAGTTGGGAAGGTGCAGAATGAAGTGATGGTAGGGGAAACAAAAGAGAGGCAACGATACTCAATAGGAAATGTGCTCATTAATTTGCTCCTATAACTGTAACCCCTCTGTGCAGCATTTTTACAATAAAAATTGTACAAAAGAAAACCTGAAAAAGAAAATGAAATCAGAACTAAGGAAAAACCTCCCATGCTTCTGGATTGGCAGTATTAAGATTATGAAAATGGCAGTACTGCCAAAGGCTACCTACAAATCAACACAATACCTATGATTTTCCCAAACTCATTCTTCAATGAAATAGAGGAAGCAACTCAAAAATTCATATGGAACAAGAAAAGATCCCGAGTAGCAAAAACAATCCTTAACAGAAAGAATAGTGCTGGAAATATATGAATAGCAAATGGAAGAAAGACAGCCTCTTCAATAAATGGTGTTGGCAAAATTGGTTAAACATCTGTAGAAAACTAAAGCTAGATGGTAGATATCCCCCTACACCAGAATCAACTCCAAATGGATCAAAGACCTCAAAGACAAAGCAGATATACTGAAAACATTACAGGAAGAAATAACAGAAACCTTAGGTCTCCTTGGTACAGGGCAGAATTTCCTTAATTAAGACCCAGAAACACAACAATAAAAAAAAAGCCTGGACAAATGGGATTGCATGAAGCTGCAGAGCTTCTGCATGGCAAAGGACATAGCTAGCAAGATCAATAGAAAGCCCAGGGATTCGGAGAAAATCTTCAGGAGTCATACAATGGGCAAGGGTCTCATAGCTAAAATATGTCGGAACTCAAAAAATTAAATTTCCCAACAACAAATCCTCAAAGAAACAACTGCATGATTAATAAGTGGGCTAAAGACTTAAGGAGACACTTCTCTGAAGAGGAACTAAGAATGGCCAATAGACACATGAAGAAGTGCTCAACTTCTCTAGTACTAAAAGAAATGCAAAGAAATTAGAATATATATAAACAACAAATCTAATAACAACAGATGTTGGAGGGGATGTGGGCAAAAGGGCACCCCCTCATTTTTAGTTTCAATCAATTTGGAAATCAGTATGGAGGTTCCTCAAAAGACTAAACATAGACCTCCCCTATGACCCAGCAATCTCACTTTTGGGCATTTACCCAAATGATCACAAACAAGGCCATACTAAAGCTAACAGCACAACTATGTTTATCATAGCATTATTCACCATAGATAAGATATGAAACCAAACCTGATGCCCCTCAGTAGCTAAATTTATCAAGAAAATGTTTTATATATATATATATATATATATCCACAATTGAGTTCTATGCTTCCATTAGAAAGAATGACATTGCTCCATTTGTTAGGAAATGGAAAGACTTAGAAAATTTTCTATTAAATGAAGTAAGCCAGGCTCAAAGAAACATAGGTCCTATGGTTTCCCTTATTTGCATTATTATAAGTCAAAAACTATGTACATATGACCATATAAGTTGATGTTAAGCAAAATCAACCTCAAGATAGGGACACAAGAGGTTTTATCTTTCCCATTGTTGTTTCCAATATATTTACAATGTACCATGTGATTTTTTTGTTTCTTTTGTATGTTCTTCCCCCATGGTAAAACACCTGTTTTTACTGTATTTGATGTCAGTGCCTACATCTTGTAATTTGGTGATGGGAAGGGAAATAACAAAATACTGAAATAAGAATATAGGCTATCCTATTGAAACAGTGGGATGTACAAGACACTATGTTGAAAATGAACTTTAGAACTTGGTGGGAGGGAGGGAAGAGATAGGAAGGTGGGGAGGGAAGGGAGAGTAGAGGAAAAACAAAGGAAGAGGTAACAATGTTGGACAGGAAATGTATCCATAACCTTACTCATGTAACTGTAAACTCTCTTTACAGTATCTTTACAATAAAAAAAACATATACTAAAAAGATAACAAAACAATTAAAAAAGAGTAGATAGGAAAGAAATAAGTACAGAGTCACATGGAATACATTCAGAGAAAATCAAATAATGACAGTACTTTAATGGTGACACTCACAGAGTCAACTTGCAATAATCATCATAAAAGTAAGAAAATGAGTAAATCCCTGTTACTTTTTAAGATATTTTTTCAAATACAACAAAATTTTAGTGAGAAAACAAGTATAGACATGCAATAGAGGCTCTGTGATTTTTAGAAAGACATACAATTAATATTAAAATGCATTATTTCTCTCAGCATGTGTTTTGCCCCGTATACCATGCAGAGAATTTCTATCTGGCCTCAACAACATGATGTAGCACTTAGGGACAAAGATGCAGCCTAACAGGCCAGCACTGGAAGCTAAGATGGAGAAAACCTCCACGGCCACCATGGTTTTCCCCTTGGTGCTGTGGTAGACAGGCAGGAAGGTGACCCACACACTACAGAACACCAACATACTGAAGGTCAGGAACTTGGCCTCATTGAAGGTGTCAGGCAGGTTTCTGGCCAAGAAAGCCACAGTGAAGCTTGCCAGGGCCAGGGAGCCCAGGTATCCCAGGACACAATAGAAGGCAGTGGCTGAGCCTTTGTTGCACAGGATGATAATGTGGCCATGTTCTGAGTGTGCATCGGTATCAACAAATGGAGGAGAAGTGCCCAACCAGATTCCAGACAGAATGAGCTGGATCAGCGTGCAGATGGGAATGATGAAGTTAGGCATTCCTGACACCAGCAACCACCGCATCCTTCTCCCTGAAGAAGTGACAGAGAAGGCCAGAACCACAGTAACGGTTTTGGCCAAGACAGTGGAAACAGCCACAGTGAACACAACTCCAAATGTGGTCTGCTGGAGGACACACGTGGCTGTGTTGGGATGTCCAATGAAGAGCAAGGAGCAAAGAAAGCAGCAGTTGAGGGAGATGAGCAAGATGTAGCTGAGAGCCCTGTTGTTGGCCTTGACAATGGGAGTGTTGTTGTGCTTTGTAAAAATCCCAATAACAGCAGTGGTAAGAGCAGAGAGGCAGAGAGCTAAGCAGACTAGAGTCATCCCCAGAGGGTCCCTAGAGTCCAGGAAGCTCTCAGATTTCAGCAGGCAGAGGTTTTTCTCTGTGTTGGCATACTGATGATCTGGGCACCTCACACACTGTTCCAAATCTGGCAAGGAGTGGGAGTTACCATCAGTATGTCAGTAGTTACCTTGCTTCTCTGCCCTTGCCCCAAGAAGTTAATTTGTTGAGCTTAATCCATTGTTCTGTGTTGTTACTTTCTAAACTAAAGTACAAATTCTAAGAAGCATACAATTCAATGTGAGCCCTCATCATGTTTTCCTCATAAGTTTTCCTACATTTCAGCATTTTCTTGAAAGCATTTCCCATTATCCAAATATGGAAATAAAAATCTCCTCTACCTAATTAACATACCATATGTAATAATCTGTGCTATTCCTTCAGAAACCAGATAATTCATGAGAAATGTACACATTATGGTTTGGACCTGAATATGTAAATTCCAGACAATTAGATATAATCAATAATCCTCATAATCTTCCCTAGATTTCCCCACCTCAATTACACATTGAACTTTTCAAAGCAAACATGGTGGAGTTTGATGGATATTTTCCTGACTCAGTACCCTAATTGTGAGTCTTCTCATCTAATATAGGCTTCATATTTACTCTTATTTCTGTCCTCTCCGAATTTTATACCTTATGTTCTACTGTATCTAAAGTCCATATCAACAATAATTTTCTCTCATTATTTTATAATTTAACAGGTACTAAACCACATTTCTAAGAAATACACTTATGACTTATGATTTCTAAGTAGAATTAAATCATTTCTGACCCTTACACTCTTCATTCTCTAAAAATTGAAATATATATTCAAATATGTCCAGAATATTCTAATAACAATAAAAATTATAATCACATACCTTTCTTAGAAATTAATGTGTTCTTTCAGTATGCTTCACCCAAAACGCTGCATTTAACTGGACTTTAGCGTAGAATTTAGTTCAAGTGGTCCTCTTTTCTTTATTAGTTTTATTTTTAGTTTTATTTTTTTATTGTGATAATACCGTACAGAGGAGTTACAATTACATGGGCAAGATAACGAGTCCATTTCTTATCAAGCATTGTTGCCTCCTCTTTGTTTCCCCTTCCCCTCCTCCCCCACCCGGTCCCCACCACACACTCCCAGCACCGCCCCCCCCACACCAACTTTATAAAGTTCATTTTTTGACATAACAACTTGTACAGCTCATTGTTGCAGTGGGTCCACTTGTATCACTAGTTAAACAACTTGTTTTTTCCCTTCCCCTCCACAAATTATACCAACATCAAATACAGTAAAAGCATGGGTTAAAAAATATGGAACACTTGGGCTGGGAAGGTGGCTCAGTGGTAGAGCGCTTGCTTTGCATGCCTGAGGCCCTGGGTTCGATTCCCCAGCACCACATAAGCAAAAAGAAAAAAGCTGGAAGTGGCGCTGTGGCTCAAATGGTAGAGTGCTAGCCTTGAGCTGAAGAGCTGAGGGACAGCGCCCAGGCCCAGAGTACAGGCCACACAACTGAACCCCACCAAAAAAAATGTGGAATCCTTTATGAATTTGCATGTCATCCTTGTGCAGGGGCCATGCTTATCCTCTCTGCATCATTCCAATTTTAGTATATGTGCTGCCAAAGCGAGCACTCAAATGGTCCTTTTGAGTTTAAATTTTGCTACATAATAATACATTTTGCCATATTACAGATAATGATTTAACATGTTTTGTGGTGGAAAGGATATCATGTACATGGATACTGGTCCACAAAACTTATCTAAATCTTTTATCACTCTGCAGGTGTTGTGACTTTTCTGGCAGGATTTTATCTTTTATAACATGCAAATTCCTACCTAATAATAGGAAGAATTTTGTCTCTATATGCTATTTATTGTGGATTGTTCCTATTGTCTACTATTGATTGAGAAACACTATGGAGATATGGAGAATGTCTCCAATACTTACACTCTTACCTGTACCATTAGAAATCTCATTCTCAGGGCAAGGGATACAATCAAAGCAACAGACAGACTTTCCCTCCTGAGGGGATTTTCTGAATCCAGGACCACAACT
This sequence comes from Dipodomys ordii, assembly GCF_000151885.1. Lineage (NCBI taxonomy): Eukaryota > Metazoa > Chordata > Mammalia > Rodentia > Heteromyidae > Dipodomys > Dipodomys ordii. Next base: position 11,669,884 of record NW_012267283.1, on the reverse strand, counting down.
CTCACTGCAGACAGACTGCGGACTCTAAAAAAGGAGATTAGTGTTGATGACAAACAGGTTACTTATTCTTAATATCCTCAAATTCTAGTAGGATAGATATTTGATTACTCAGAATCAAAATTTCTGTAAAGATGCATGTATAAATATGTATATATTTAAACAATTGGATGATATTATTTCAGGTATTATATTATAGTGAAAGAAAAGTGTTTTAACTTCTTCCTATGCCCTTCTTAATGGAAAAAGAAGGAACTTTCAAGTAGCCATTTTTCTTTTTTTTTTATTTTGTTTTTTGGTCGGTCAGGGGGCCTGAAAAATGGGCCTGGGCACTGTCCCTCTGCTCTTCAGCTCAAGGCTAGCACTCTTAAGACACAACACCATTTCCACCTTTTTCTGCTTATGTGGTGTTGAGGAATTGAACCCAGTGTCTCATGCATGCAAGGAACGCACTCTACCACTGAGCCACCTTCCCAGCCCACCATTCTTTTTAAGATGGGAAATCATCTAAAATAAGAAACAACTGGTCAATTGCCTGTTAATTGAAACATAAAACAATAAATAAAATTAAAATTCTACATTATAAATTAACTTTCAAAGTTACTGTGTTACAGTGATATGGAGCTTTGTAATATGATATTTATATTTGGAATATATAAGAGAAAAATATTAAGAAATAACTTGGCAAATAAATATAGTCCATATCGACCCATTAATCAATTACTTCATAAAAACATTTCTATATGGATAGTTGGTAATTGACATTATTGCATTATTGATGAAGACAAGAGGAATAAGTTCTAGCAAGATATTTTGTTCATTTATTTCTACTTTAGATCATCATTTTTTGATTCAACACACCTCCGTAAATGAGATGGGCCATTCTATGTTATCATTGGATAGAGATAATTGATGCCCATGTGGTGCATATGGAGAAAAATTTCCCACTTTCATCACTTGCCTAAGACCTTCTGGAAAATTGCAAAGGTTCACAATGTCATACTCTGCCACCATTTTCTTTGTCTCATCCAAAATCACTTGGTCACCAGCAGGATTGTTGAAATGGATGTTCTTCAGAAAGGGGTGGAGCTAGAAGATATACATC
>NW_012267283.1:11652046-11668732 GCF_000151885.1 Dipodomys ordii | reverse complement strand
TGGGAAGGGATGGGAAGGGTAAACAAAGGAGGAGGCTGCAATGCTTGGTAAGAAATGTACGCATTATCCTGCCCATGCAATTGTAACCCCTCTGTACAATATGTTCACAAATAAAATAAAATAAAATTAAAAAAAAAAAGAAAATGGGACGAAAGAGTATGTATCCATTGACCTTTCATTAATGTTTCAGAATCCATTTGTAACAGAGTAATTAAGAGAACAACTGAAGGTCTATGGATGAATAATATTAAATAATGCTGATAACTCCCAAGATTCAAGTAATTGTTCAACATAACATTTCAAGATAAAAAATCTAGTATGTTCACTGAAATAATCACAAATCATACACATTCCACTGCGTGGTTACACAGGCAGAAATTTTCTAATGAGTAACTCAACTGTGTAATTCAATGAAAAAGTTATAAAACTACCTCAATTAGAAATAAAGTATTTCTTATATGAAAAACGAAAAATTTTGCACAAAATATTTGAGGTAGACAACTTTTGAATTATTGCTTGCCTGTTACAAATTCAAATACAAAACCAATAAGTACAAAATTGAAAGCATGAACACTGACATGTTACAGATAGATCGAATGAAAACAATAAGTAACGAATTCTTTAAAAATTCACTCTTGCCAATCTGTTTTATCAGGTAAAATTCTACATGTTTTAAAAACTATTTCAAAAGCAGACTGGATGATGGTGGCTCACAACTGTAATGCGAACTACTTAGGAGGCAGAGATCTGAGGATCGCAGTGTGATGCCAGCCAGGACATGAACAACCATAAGACACTTATCTCCAACTACCTACCGAGAAAAACAAGGAGACTGTTTGCTTAAATGGTCAACTACTCACATTGAGCAAAAGAAGCCGAGGCCCTGAGTTCAAGCCTAAGGGATGGCACAAAAAAATCAAAAACAAAAACCATCAGAGACAGCTAAGCTGAGTAAGCTTTTCACTTTCTCTCTCTCCTTTATTTTATTCTATTTTATTTTATTTGTTGTTGTTGTTGTTGGTCATGGGGCTGGATATCTGGGCTTGGGTTTTCTCCCTGAGCTTTTCATCTCAAGGCTAGAGTTTTACCACTAAAGCCACAGTTCACTCTCAGTTTTCTGAGTGGTTTATTGGAGATAAGAGTCTCAAGGACTTTCTTACTAGGGCTGGATTTGAATCTCCATCCTCATATCTCAGTTTCCTGAGTAGATAGGATTACCGGTGTGAGCCACTGGCACCAGGCTTCACTTTGTCTGTTAAAAAAATCTGTCATGACTACCTAGTTTGGTTTGAATGAATCCCTCTTACAATGTCAGTTTGCTGATAGCATTTACTTGACAGTGCAAATCCTTCACCTGAGAAGGGGAAAACTGAAGTTTTCTTCCATTTCCCACTGGCTGTGCTTCTGCTTGACCAATAAGCATCTCATGAAGGGCATGAGCCACAGCATACACAGCATTATATATATAGTAACTCTCTTCCATCATGCCCATGTCAAAAAGGTACCTAGGCAACCATTCCAAGGACGCATTGGCTGGACAGTTCTTCCAAGTGACACAGCTAGACTCAGAAAATGTGCAATTAAAAGAGCGAATCCACAACAAAGCAAGGAAATAGTCTTTTGGGTATTTGGATGGATTAGCAGTTTTGATAAAATTGTTGAAACCAGAAATCTCTCCATGGTGATGTGAAAAAATGAGAGGTGCATGGAGTGAATGTAACAAAAAATATTTCATCACAGACAGAAATGTACTAAGGGAGTTTATGACCCAGACGAATCCTAGACTTAAAGATCTTGTGAAATAAGTGTTTAACAAATTGAACATGAATTCATTGTCACCGTAAATGACAACCACATTAGTGAATGAATTTCTAATTTTCTGATGAAAAGATACATAATCAGTTCTTTCACGAAAGAAAGAAAGTGGTAGTATGTGTTCAAAAGCTGTACAGATTTTGTAGTTGTTCATCTCTTGTCTCAACTGGGGCAGCATCCACAAACCATTCTCATCTTCTGAGATCAACAGACCCACCCACTTCCAGCTGAAATGAACCATCAAGGAAACCATGGCAAAAGCTAGAGATGTGTCCTTGGGGGCTATCTGATAGACAGAAGGGAACAGGCGATGGTCACTCAGGACAGGATCAAAACGCCCAAAATTCAGCTAGAAGGAAAAGAAAATGTGCAATTGAGCAATTGGATTGACATAAACCACATCCTCAGTCCTGATGTGCATTAAGCAACACCTGAAATGATAAAAAGGCTTGTTTATCCCACGTTTATTGGCATCTTCAATTCCTTAGGCCTATGTAGAAAATGAAGGAACCAGGTAAGAGATGGAGGTATTCCTGTGGTCTGCTATAGGCTGTTCTTACACAAAAGCAAGCCCTTACCGACATCTCACCAAAGGTAGTTCATTTGGAGCATTTATAATTCAGCATTCTTCTTCTAAATGCATCAAAAGCCTGAGAATGGCATCAACTAGTCATGCTTTCCTCCCTCAGCAGCCCTCCTGCTCTCACCTGTGGGAATCTGTAGAGGTCCAACACTGTTGCATACTGGGAAGAGATTTGGCCTGCTGGTCTAGTCAGTGTTACTACAGTCTGACTTTCTCTCTTGCAGTCATAATTCAGGATAAAATCTTTCCCAGAGAGGCTTAAGACAAGACCTCTATACAGCATATAGTATCTTATTCCATGTGAATGGGCAGAAAATCCCATAGTGATGTTAGGCAAAAGATGAGGATTTTTGTTGATCTCTTCAACAGCAAAAGCCAAAGCTAGAATAAACTGGTAGTTGTTGAAGTTATAGCTGTAGAGAGGGCACAGGAAGTATCTTCAATCTTAAGCATTGACTTGAGGGAATAAATGTTTGTTTAGAAAAGAACATGCATATATTGAAAACTTACTCCTAACATGTTGAATTAGGATATTATTGTTTGGGGAATTTTTTGTCAGCTTTGTGGCTTGCATTCTGGCCTGGGCCCTGTCCATGAGCTCTTCAGCTCAGGGCAAGTGCTCTATCACTTGAGCCACAGAGCCACTTCTGGTTGTCAGGTGTTTATTTGGAGATAAGAGTTTCATGGGCATTCTTGCCAGGGCTGGCTTTGAACGGCAATCTCTTATCTCAGCCTTCTGAGTAGCTAGGATTGCAGGTGTGAGCCACCAGCACCTGGCACAATATGTGTTTTAAGTAGGTAATTCATTTTGAGTGGATCATGAAAGCGTTTCTCATGAATTAGATTTATACTCTCATAGGAGAAGAAAGAGAACTTGAATTTCCCCTTTGTCAAGTAACTTGTTCTTGAAACATGAAACATTTTCTCATGAATAACTAATCAGTCCATGTCTAAAGTTTGCTCTGAAGAAGCAAAGTAAATCGTATTATCACACTAAAGTTGATATTCTTTCCTTCTGTTAGAGGATAACCTTACTCAATTAATGTCTTACTTTGTGTGAGAGAGAATCATGGAAAGCAAGAGCACACATGAGAATAATCCTCTTCTCAGAAAAAGCAAATTAATCAGAAAATACCTCCCACAACAGTAGCAAAAGTTGTAGGCAGCAGAACTAAATTCTTACTTACCGAAACAAAGGAAAATTAGATGCATTAACAAATAGTTAAAAGGAACTAACTTCCCTTTATTCTGCATCCAAATATATGTTCCCCTACTTATGATATACAAAGAGAATTAAATCCAGGCCTTTGAGTATAAGCCAGGATACAAGTCAAACTTGGAGCTGTCCATATTTGGAAATGCCCCATGTTACTTCTGCCAGACAAATAACATTAGAATGAGTGCCTACATTGCCAGTAGGCTAGGGGATTCCAAAGTATCTCCTTAAACCCTTGGCAATGGTGAATAGAACATGAGGATTCGTGGTCAATTTCCTGAGGAGAAAGACATGAAAATAATTCTGTGTTATTTCTCATAACCCTTTTCCAGTACCACTGACTTTAGAAAAATTAACCAAACTAAAGGTGTTAAAATCAGCAGGAAAGATTTGCATTGGAAAATATGTCTTTTCTAAATCATATTAAGGAAAATTAAGAAAATGAAAAAAATTCTAGGGAAGAATTCAATTTTCTAATATACTGTCATAGATCAGCAAGTTAATTTGATCTATGGTAATCCCTTAAAGAGAAAACATAAAAGCTCCATAAGGTGCTATGTTTCTTTTTTGGCTTCATATTTGTAAACATGTGGAATTTATGTAGTCACATCATTTAGAAATATTAATAGTGAAAAACAGACCTTCAAAAACATGAAAAATTCTATTGATGATCCTTTAATTTTTCACTGCATAAGAGGTTTTTAGGAATCCTAACCAAAGATGATGAAGAAATCACAATAAGTTGGACCCAGAAAAGACTACATCTTAGTAGATGAACAGAAGAAAGAGAAGAATTAAGCTTGTTCAACTTACCAACTCAATAAGATTCTAACTTAAAAAAATGGAAATGAAAGAAAAACCATTTCTTAAATCAGAGAGTAAAATCAACAGCAAAACTGAAGTCCCTGAACATATCTCTCAATAAATAGATTGGGAAAATGAATATTGTTACAATTTTCACAGTAGTGAAAATTATCTACATATTTACGGAGACCATGCCAAAATGCTGGGGTCATTTAATAAGGGAGTAGAAAAACAATGAAAAACTTGTAACTAAAAAAAATCCTTGAATGACCACAGCTATGTGGAATAAACAAGTAGTAATACAATATTTGGCAATACGCCATATTAACTTGACCATTGACTCCTAGTACAATTTTAAACTAGACTAGTAGAAGTCATGGAGTTATGCATCTTGCTCAGGCCTAGACTCCTAACAACAGAAGACGCTGAACTATGAGAAGTGTGACTCAGATATATAGCCTTGGCAGAAAATATTTTCATGACTATTTCATCTAAAAACTACTAAAATTAAAATGAGTCATGTCATAGGCAGAACAAACAGCAAAATACAATAAAAAGTCCAATAAAAACCCACATAGTTGCAAAAGTGAATATTGAACACAGCTTCTGTTACTGAAAAATGGCCTTTATACCCTGTGGTTCCTCTGAAAATACAGACATCCATGTGCAAAACACTGAAATCTCATGGCACTCTTTCACCAAAGAAAGGATTTATTCAACATTGTTTGCAGATCTTAATAGGAGACTTGAAAATTTGAAAACAATAGAGAAGCAAAGATGAGAAATCTTTCAGGAAGCAGGCACAAGTAATGACTTTCTGCCTAGGATTCCATAACATGGGAACAATACAGACACCTGACATTGTGGAGAGAGGAATGTGGTACGTTTGGACTGTTACCTACTCATTTTCAAAGTTGTGGATTAGCACACATAAAAATAAACTTTTCTCAATAACAAAAAGGAAAACATATATGCATTGCTATAAAATGTCTGTATGCTCATTGTAAACATTTGAAAGTTTCTGGAAGCATGCCAATTTTAGGAAAATAATTCATAATGATAAGGGAAAAATTTAACTGTTGTATAAAATACTTGGATGGAGTAAAATGACAGCAGAATCCATAGATAAATAAATATGTTATAATAGAAAATGAACAAAAAACTTTGGTTTCTATCTGAAAGTTGTGTCCATCAGAGGGTAATTTTCGAAATTGGCATAGACAGAATGAATTATTCAATTTATAAGAACATAATCTATATTACAATATACAGTCCTATTTTATATTTATTTGGAGGAAAAGTGCAAGCCAAATAATTTATGAAAAAACAAAAAGGTAAGATCACTAGGTATATTTCAGATATTGTAGGGAACCTGAGAAGAAATTGTGTGGTTATTAAAGAGAAGCCATATAATAAAACATAAAGCCAGTTAAGATAAATATTTTATGAATATCCGATAATAAATTATATTTACAAAAGACAGGCTCAAATAATTTCTCTTAAAAAGCATTTCTACTTGCCAGTGATAAAATAGCATACAGGATAGGAACATTGACATACATTTGTGGCCTGAGGTGTCTATGAAGTCACATGTTCAATGGTCCATTAATATGGAAAGTGTTCAGAAGGTTTTCTAGAGAAAGAAATATTCTAAGTGTTTGGGGAAGCATATTCCCAAGTCATGAAGTTGTTTGTTGCAGCTGTTGATTTGATTTGTGCACATAAATGTTTGGACGAGTTCCTAATGTTGTCTAATGGATGAATTTGCAAAGAGGAGAAAATCTGAGGTACGACAACTGTATTGTGTCAGGTACAAGTAGGATTTCCCAAGCCAAACTATGTACAGAGCCACCTCTCAGGCCTCCAGTATTCCCTCTGAATAGAGCAATTAAGAAAAGACAGCACTAAGCCAAAGCCAGCAGCCTCACCTGGCTTCTTCTAAGCCTTCAGAATACAGGATTTCATAGGCTACCATCACATATGAGAGGAAGCTACCTCCTTGTCTAGAAAAGAATGCTGCCATAGCTTACCTGATTCCCCTGGAAGATCACTGTCAATTCTGCATCACTCTGTTCATCTATTAGAGGACCATATCTGGGCTGTGATTAATTGAATAAATAATAATGTTTGATATCCTACAGTGCTCATTCTGTACTAATGTTGAGTGACATTAGATGACAGCATGTACCTGGAATAAGAACTCTATTAAATGTTTCAGCCATTATCTGACAGACATAATTTTCTTCTAGTAACTTTCTACCCATTAACTGGTATTCTGAATTCCTAATGGAAGTTCCTTTTGTCCATGCTGTGCTAAAAATTTAGGGCCATGTATTTTATTCATGCTAACCCTCATCACATTCATCTAAATAGTTAAGAGAAATCCTTCATGTAGAAAAGATAATTTTTAGCCACTAGCAGACAAAATATTTTATGCTAGGAAATCTGATTGTCAGACCAGACTCCAATGACATCCACACAGAGAATTTGTACATCTCCAAGAAGAGATAAAACATCCATCAACAGAAGACACAACATCAATGACATTATACAAATATAAATGTAAAACAGGCATATAAATATTTACTCTTAATTTATTGGAAATGGGTAAACGCGGTTCTGGTGGTCCAAAGAAATATATCAAACAAGTTATGTGTAACACATCAGAAAAGTTCAGACATTCTCTAAAGCAGAGAAGAGGTCATCTTTGTTCTGGAGCATGAGCCGATACCACAAGGAAAGCTTGACTTGCCACACTGAGAAAAGGATGCAAACAATAGATGTTCCAAGTCATATTTTTCATTCTAATAGGCCTGAAATTGGAATGCTAATTTCTGCTAAATTCTGCCATGTGGACTTGTAAAGGTAATCTCCTGGGGTACAATTCGTGTAGATATATAAATACTGAGAATATGTATACAATTAAACCAGATTCAAAGTGTTAAGGGTAAACTCTAGGCAATGCCTCTCTTCAGGTTTGACAGAATGTCCTCTGCTACATGAATCACCGCTGATGTGAAGTTCTAACCTTGAAATAGTAACTGCATCCTTCCAATAAGAACTATTTCTCATACAGATGAGCATCACTATGCTGATCAACAGATATTAGAAATCATAATTATGTAAGAAGGTATCTGCTTCTTGATTATGGTGAAATAGATGTTCCTGTACCTTTTTAGTTCAAAACTCATGCCAATGGCTTGATTTGCAATGACACAATGAGAGACAAGGTAGAGGCATTACAGTGAGGAGAGTTTTCAATCCTGGGAAGGAATGCTAAGTCCAAGAAAATTAGAGCTAACACTGTATAAAAAGAAATGTACACATTACCTGACATAGGAAATGGTAAGCCCTCTGTGTATCATCTTTTAAATAGCACTCCAAAAAAAGAAATATGGAGCTATTTCTAGTTAAAAGTTGCACAGTAGCAAATGGTAGAGATTACAGAGTGCATTAATTGACCAATGGTATGCTCAGACTGAAAAATCAAATAGAGAATAAGAATAAAATTCAAAACTCACTTACCTCACCTCCTCAGTAGACCTCTCTACTTCGGGAGGACGACGTTGTGCTGTTACATAGGAGAGGGGGAAAAACCCAATAATGGACACATCTCCACTCATATATGCAGTCTCCTTCTTTTTGAGTAAGCATTCCTCTTCACTGAGGGAACTGACAAGAAATGGAAGTTGTAGTACAGCTGATGTAAAAAGCAAAGGAAACATCATAGAATGGCATGTAAGACCTATTTATGAACATATGTGGATCTTATGGTAATCAGCAAATAAGTAAATATGCCATGAATATAAGAATGTATAAGAATATGTTTGAGTGTGATTTTATTGCCTAGGATGTCCACTCTGGCCCACCCCCATTTCTTTCACCATAACCTGCTCTCTTTCCCCAGACAAATGCTGTGTTCTTTCACCCCTGAGGCTCTGCATCTGAGGTCCAATCTCCAAGTCAAAACATGAGATGCAAAATATTTTGATGGTTCCCTTCTCCACTCCCAGGTGCTATAATTTCATCAAGACCGAAGGGTGTAAGACTCCAGAGATGGATGGAAATTGGTTGGAATTGGCTCTGAGGTAGTAGTGAGAAACTTTGCAAATAAAGCCTCATGGGATCATGTAAAAGTTCTGAATCAAAGTTGTAATGTGAGGTGCAAGAGAAAGTGGACAGAAAGTGTTATTCAAATAAAGGCCCTATCCAAGTCATTGACCATTACGCTCCACAATCAAAGGTGGGGAGAACCTCCCACACCCATGGCTAAAGCCAGTGAGGGAACATTGCTGGTATGAGCCATACAGGTATCTGTACCCATTTGAATATGAGTTTGTGTAATAATCCTTCTCTGTGCCTCAAACAAAGAAAATAGTACAAAAGAAACTCTAGCTCCTACCAATCTAAATAGTTTGCACACACATGAGCCATCAGAAGACTCTATGCACAATGAATATAGAGATTTTTTTTGTGAAAATACCGTACAGAGGGTTTCCAATTACATGTGCAAGGTAATGAGTTCATTTCTTTTCCTCCTCCTTTGTTTCCCCTTCCCATCCCTTCCCATCTGGCCACCGCACCACCTGTCTCCCACTCTCTGTGCCAAAGTTGTAAAGTTCTTTTTTTGACATAGAGACTTGTACATCTCATTGTTGCAATAGGTCCATCTGTATCCCTATTTAAACAATTTGTTTTTTTCCCTTCCCCTCCATTAATTATACCAACATCAAATACAGTGAAAACAGTGTTATACCCTGGAAGATGGATATACAAAGCAACAAAGAAATACCTTATAAATATGTTAGAAATAATAGCAAGAAAGAAAAAGCATTTGAGTCCTTATCTTGGGGTTCATTTTGCCTACCATCTACTTATCTGACTGTTTCTGCTTCTCTGAGACATATACTACTTATTACAAATAAGGGAAGCCATGGGACCTATATTTCTTTGGGCCTGGCTTACTTCACTTAATATAATTTTTTCCAAGTCTTTCCATTTCCCAACAAATGGGGCAATGTCATTCTTTCTGATGAAGTCATAGAAAGTTTTCAAAGCAGTGAAGCACTTTTATGTAATGCTGTTCTTTTGGGAACTTGCTGTTGTATGGTTGCCCATCATTTTACCATATGCAAGTGACAATGGGAATCATGATTTAAGTATTGCCTTTCCTACATGATGAGATATTGAAGCTGGCTCTTGTATCTTGCCAATACAAGAAACTGATTTGGGTTTTGAGAGTGTTTCCAATTGAACTGTGCATTTTTGGCTCAAGTTTTCTCTAAACTTAACTGCAGGCTAAGAAGAGAAATTACTTGTATTTAGACAGACATTCCTTCTCTCTGGAAGCCTCTGCCCTTACAACATTATTGAGTATTTTAAAGGTAGAGCTAACGGTAGAAGGGAAAGAAAAGAAGAGTGAGAGGTAAAGAGAAGTAAGTGAAGGAGGGAGACAGAGAGAGAAAGAGAGAGGGACTTTTTAAGAGGATTTCTATATGAATTTCTTTTCACAAAGCACAGTGGCTTTGAACTGTCCTCCTCTGATTGAGAAATCTCACTTTGTGCCGTTATTCAACTTGTTCAATTGGCCTGCTCTGAAACTTTTCCAAATGACATGTTGATGCACATGCCCATGTAGTATTGCTGGGGCCTCATCCTCTGTCTGTTTAGCTTTAAGTATAGTTCAGTATTGTTTCCTGTAACATGCCTTATTTGAGGGCAAGTACAAATAATATCCCTCCATTAAAGATCGCCTCTCCATTGTCTCCCTTCCTTATGGTATACATAGATTTCAGCATTCTGAGTACTTTGAGTATGGATATGAGACACCCACACAAGGCAAATTATGACATAAAATTTTCATCTATATAGAATTTACACTCAACCAAGAGAACAGCATACACTTGGCATATAGGCAATAGATTTATTTTAGATTCCTGCTACATTAATTGTTTGGACTCTGCCATTGAATTAGTGTTTAAACTAATCATAGATTCTATCATACAAGTAGGTTTGGTAATCCCTTTCCATTAGTGTTCTCAATGCCTGCTGTATCGTGGAGCATAGAATGCACATGAAATGCTGCCACATAATCAAACAAAAAACACATGACTACATCCAACAATTTGCTGTAAGTTCAGGATGAGAGACCTATGGTCCTTTTCTGTATGTCTTAGTAAATTGTATTTGGAATGGGTATGTGTATAGTAAGTACACACACTTGAACAATGAATGCAAGGTACACCTACACATACAAAAAAAAAGTATCCCAACAAATAGTGTTTGAAAAAGTAAAATCAGAGAGGAAATAGAGAAGAACATATATAGATATTTGAATTGGGTAAGAGTTCATTATATCAATGTCTGGAGAGATCATAATATAGTACACACACACATACTAGTTCATAGTTATAATAATTATATTGTGAACAAATCCACAAATCCACAAACCATTCTCACCCTCTGAGATCACTAGACCCACCAAGCTCCAGCTGAAGTCAACCATCAAGAAAACTGTGTGAAAGGCTAGAGATATGTCTTTAGGGGCTCTTGGATAGACAGACATAAACTGGCCATGGTGACTCTAAAGGATGAAAAATCCCAAAGGTGAGATAGAGAATAATTTCTCTTAAAATGTATTGTAAACAATAATGTACAGCATATGAGAAGGACATTGATATAAATTTGTGTACCCGTGCTGTGTATAAATTATCTGACCCAATGGACCACTGATGTTAAAAAAAGTAAAATATGACTCAAATATTAATGTATTGTATAGCAATACATTCTGAAATCCTACTGTTACTTTCTGCACCTCTGGATCTGATCATGAATCAAGACATTCCACTGAGCGCCTAACATCTTTCTAGTGAATTAATTGGCATGGATATAAAAATCTCAGGTAACAAGAAGTTGTATTTTTGTCAGAGGTAGATAGGGCTGTGAGTATACAAGGTTATGTACAGGGCCACTGCCTGAATCATCACACAGATAACGGAGCACAAGAGCTCTTCCGGCAGCCTCACCTTGCTTCTAGGAAGCTCTCAGAGTACAGACTCTGCTAGGATGAAGACCATGTGAGGCAAAGCTCCCATCACATCTGGCAAAGACTGCATCCTGAGCTAACCTGAATATCCCATGAAATCATTGTCAGTCCTGTCACTGTTGTCTATTCAATACATACTTCAAACAACTCTGATATGTGATCATTAATCTATGATGTTAGATCACACATAAACAAAATGAATATGATCACGATTAAATCAATTTAGCCAGAGTCCTTTGAGACTCAAGATGTCCTCTCAGTAATTTTTTCTATTTCACAAATCCTCTCCTGAGCATTTAATACGATTTATTTAGATCATGTTCAAGGTAGAGTACAATCTTTCATCTACTGCCAAACCTCTTCACAAATATCTATGAGAAAGCCTTCATGGAGAAAATGGTACTGATAAACTTCAGGACCTACCAGGTATAAATTTTACTACCGAGAGTCTGAGGAGAGTTGGGTCAGATTTCCATGGCACCCACTCACAAAGCCTGCATATCTGATAATAGCTAAGAAAGAACCACCACCAGCAACCACAGACATCAAGGAGAATATATAAACACATCTACAAAATAGCCAAATACCACTTGGATTTTAATGGAAAAGGAAACAGGAAACAGGAAAGTATTAATAAGAAGATACGTGTTAATAAAATAAGAAGTGCTAATAAAATAAGTGTTAATAAAAAGGTTTAGGGATGGCATGTGAAAAAGATCTAGTCTCCTACAGCAGGGAAAACACTGTAGTTTCTAGAGCTTCAGCAGGTGCTCTCAAATCTGTACAGCTATCACAGGCAAAGTTTATCATTCAAGATTCATCTTGTACATGACAGAAAAGATATTTGATCACATAACCTGCATTGAACAAGAATACTAATCGCTCAGTCTCTGTAGAATCTTCTGACAGCCATAGATTTCTTCTTAGAAATTTTCTATCCTTGACTGTAACTTTGTTGGGGCCAGGCTATCCTCAAGGCTGAGCCCAACTTTTCTCATTATACTTGTCCAAATGTATCTGAGAGAGCCTTGATGGGAAAATGTCACTGACAAACTTTAACAAGTACCAGACATACTTTTCTTCTTCCTTGATTTCTAAGAAGAGTCAGACCAGATATCTCATAACTACACACAAATCTTCCACATCTGGAAGGAACAAAGAAACTGTTGCTAGCACCAACGACATTCCTCAAAGTGTCACAAAAGCATATGAACAAAAACACTCAAATACACTACGTATAGTTATGGGAAAATAAACCTAGAAAAGGTTGGTAATAAAAGAGATATGCAAATGTTAGTAATAAAAAAGATAAGTAGAATAACATGTGAATGGAACAGGCATCATCTAAGACATGAAAGAGGTTGTAACTCCTAACATTGCCTTCTGTGCTCCCAAACCTGTGCAGATAGCACAGCGAAAGGTTGTCTTACCACACATAAAAATGGCTGCAATCAGTTTTCCAAATGACATGCTACCCTTCTAATAGGAGTAAAAGTAAACAAAAAATTCCCACAATGGCAGCGATGGGAGGGAGGGATCAAGTGGGAAAGAGGGAACAGCTGATGCTATGCAAAACAAAAGAAACGTACATATCACCCAATGTGAAAGAAATAACTGTATGGCAAAGCTCATAGAACTCATAAATGTTATAGATCATGATAGACAATTTGCTCCATGAAAGTTAGAATGTGTTTGTGACTTTAACTAAGCATCACTATCCCACAATATTGTGAAATTTGGGAAATTATGTAGCCACTTAATCACAATAAAAAATTGGAAAAAAATTCCCTGAATATTTCTTTAAAAGTTTATGAATGGGACACACTGTTGAAGAATTCCTGTGAAGAATATAGAAGCTCAAGGATATCTGCGCAAGTAAAGCAGAATCAGATAAATACATCAACATCTCCTATGATGCAGCCCTCCTCTTGAGTTGATGGAAAGTTTTCTAATACAGGCAGCACCTCTGACCTGAAATGCAGTCTCAGAACTTATGTGACATTGGTTAGACATCACCCTGACTGTATAGGCACTAAACTTAACCAGGACTTCAGTCTGGAAATTCACCTTATTACTCTCATTGGATTTTTTAGGCAAGTGTGAAGCTACAACTCTCAAACAAATTTGGAAATCAAATAATTTTCACTAAGGAGAATGTGGAAGATCCAACCTTGTTTTACTAATTCCCAAACATTTAAAGAACTTTCTGTGTACTAAGAGACATTATGATTCAGAAGCCATACCACACAATCAGGCACAGTAGGCCTCACTGGACCAAACAAAATTTATAAGAAGCTATGGATTGTGGGTAAACAGCCTGTGCTAGATCCTTAGGTCAAGGTAACATGTAATTGATTCACAAAGCATCTGATATTCCATTGCCTGCAAAAGGCTCTATACAAATTAAGCAAACCGAAAATAAAGAAATTAACTGGTTGCATGACTAAGTTGTATTCAAGTAAGTTTTGTGTCTGTTCTTCAATCATGCTGCCTGAGGACATCCTATTTGGCAGTCTCAGAACCTGTTTGGAATAGCAGGAAGAGCAGAATTTCTCTTAGCCTTGAAGTATTTCTTTAAATCTGAGTATACTTCTGTCTCTGTGGTCCTCTTGTATCTCCCGTATTTTTTTCACCAGGTATCTTTTGAATTTGCCTACACAGAGTATATTTGACATTGAAATTCTAGAACTGACTCTATTATTCAAAGAAGACCTACTTGTGAAATTAGATATTTAGGTGAATCTGCAAGACTCTTCATTTGGATGGAATTTCAACTTTCTTCTTTTATTTATTTATTTCGGCATTTATTTATTTCACACCCTCTAAAAGTACATGTAGACATCATGACTTTTCAGAGCAGAGATAAAGGCATCTTAGAACTTAAAGGATATGTATTCAATTTGTTCCTGATTTATGATTACTACTTAGCATATTCCATGCATCATGAAACTCTCTAACTTTAAGAATACAGCCAGGAGTGCTCACTTCAGCAGCACATATACTAAAATTGGGATGATTCAGAGAAGATTAGCATGGCCCCTGTGCAAGAAAGACATGAAAATTTGTGAAGAGTTCCATATTTTTTGTAACCAACCCAGATGCCCCTCAGTAGATGAATGGATCAAGAAAATGTGGTATATATACACAATGGAATTTTATGCCTCCATCAGAAAGAATGACATTGCCCAATTTGTTAGGAAATGGAAAGACTTGGAAAAAAATTATAATAAGTGAAGTAAGCCAGGCCCAAAGAAACATAGGTTCTATGGTTTCCTTTATTTGCAATATCTAGTGAATGTCTGAGTCAAGCAGAAAAGGTCCGATAAGTTGATGTTAGGGGAATGAACCCCAAGTTAAGTATTCAATTTTTTTTCCTTTGATGCAATTGTTTCTAACATATTCATAAGATGATTTCTTTGTTGCTTTGTATCTTCCTCCCCCACGGTAAAACCCATGCTTTCACTGTATTTGGTG
The DNA here is from genome assembly GCF_000151885.1 of Dipodomys ordii. Lineage (NCBI taxonomy): Eukaryota > Metazoa > Chordata > Mammalia > Rodentia > Heteromyidae > Dipodomys > Dipodomys ordii. Next base: position 11,653,795 of record NW_012267283.1, on the reverse strand, counting down.
TTGGTATAATTTGTGTAGGGGAAGGGAAAAAACAAATCGTTTAACTAGGGATACAGGTGGACCCATTGCAACAATGAAATGTACAAGTCATTAAGTCGAAAAAGGAACTTTACAACTTTGGTGGGCTGGTGCGGGGAGGATCAGGTGGCGGGAGGGGAGAATGGGAAGGGATTGGAAGGGGAAACAAAGAGGGGCAACAATGCTTGATAAGAAATGTACTCATGAGAGGGGGGACAAGATGGCAATGGGACATTAGGGAAACGCCACAGCTCTCCTCAACCAAAAAGAGAGTTCGAGTTCCAACACTTAATCTCCCCAAGAGACTGACAACAACAAAAAGATGAACACTCAGAGAAAAACAGGAGGTGGAAAATAACAAAAAAGAAAGAGAGGAAAAGAAGAATTTCAGAACAGAGAAGAGCAAAGACCCCTCCCCCAACCTTTACTGGCCACAGGGCAGTGCACCAAGCCGTGGCCAGCCAGCCTGGCAGGGGCTGCCGGAGCCCCAGAGACACAGAGGGCCGCCTGCAGATCACCCGCGCAGAAGTCGCCTGAGGTACCAGTTTGCAGACCAGCTGATTGCCAGGAACAGAGAAACCTACCAGCTGAGAGTATCCACGAAGATCCCACCCCCACCCCTCACTCTCCACCCGAGCAGAGAGGCCAAAGCCACCCAGCACCAGCGGCGTGACAAAGGGAGCTGTCTGCAGACCACCCTCGCAGAAGCTGCCTGAGGCACCAGACCCGCCGATCACTACAACCCGGCAGGGACCGCCCGGGTCCCAGAGGCACAGAGGGCTGCCTGCAGACCACCTGCGCAAAAGCCGCCTGTGGCACCAAACCCACCTGATCGCGATGACCAGGCGGGGACCGCCCGGGTCCCAGAGGCACAGGGGGCTGCCTGCAGATCACCCATGCAGAAGCTGCCTGAGACACCAGACCCACCTGATCGCGATTGCGACAACCTGGCCCCAGCAACACAGGGTGCTGCCTGCAGATCACAACCCGCAAAGAAGCCACCTAAGCATGGACACTGTGGACCTGACAGCTTCGACAGAGGCAGAGACAGAAAAGAATCACACAGAGCCACCACTGCCCAGCCCAGCCCGCAGCCACCCCAACTGAACTCGGATTGCAACAGCAACTGATGACCTACACCACACAGAATCAACTAGCTCCAGGGTGAGTACCCCACAGGGGACAGAGTATCCCTCAAGGGAGACCACAGCTGGAGGGAATCTCCAGACCCTGACCCAGACTTCCTACCCCAACACCCAGACCACAGGACCCACTAAAACTGGGAACTGTTCGAGAGCTCCACCAGCCCATGGAGCACACTTCACTGGCCAGGCTAGAGCAACAGCGCCCCTGGAAGGGAGGTTAAATTCCCAAGCCAGGAACAGCGCCCCTGGGTCAAGACAACCAACAGTAGAAGAAATTTGAACTGTGTACCCCAGGCTGCATAACCTAGGTGGTATACACAGCAGCACAGGCCTAACGAGCATGCTCCAGGCTGGGGCCGGAACCAGGCCTGGGGATCTGGCGCCTGAACAACACAACCAACTCCTCCCAACTGAAGTCAAAAGCTGAGCATACACCTCAGCAGAGGGGAGAAAAACAGGGAACAGCACTCCCTGGGAAGCACGCCTATGACAACACAAGACATGGAGGCTCTGGACAAGAGAAGCCCAAACCCCACCATAACCCCACCCATATACTCTAGACTGGGAATTGGGTAACACAGGCCGC
>NW_012267283.1:11641913-11646472 GCF_000151885.1 Dipodomys ordii | reverse complement strand
AGGGAAATGGATGGAGCTAGAAGGAATCATGTTGAGCGAGGTAAGCCAAGAATGAAGAGACAAATGGTACATGGTCTCCCTGATAAGTGGATGCTAAATCCAAAATGTTAGGTGATATGACAAAACTAACAGGACTTAAGAAACAAAGAACTCCCACTCATCTGGTTGAACCACTACTAAATATCCCCATGCTGCTGATCACATATATGGTATATAACATATGAGCACCGTTATATATTACAGACTGTGATAGACAATTTGCTCCAGGAAAGTTAGAATGAACTTGTGACTTTAAATGAGCATCATTATTCCACAATACTGTGAAATTTGGGATATTATGTAATCACTTAATCATAATCAAAAAAAAAAAGAACTTCGGGGAAGGGAGGGAGGGAGGGGATGGTAGGGGGAAAACAATGGAGGGGGTAACAATTTTCAAGAGGAAGTGTATTCATTACTTCACTCATGTAACTGTAACCCTATGTATAGTATCTTTACAATAAAAAAAATAAAAAATAAAAAAAGAGAAAGTCAGACTGTAGTAACACTGACAGGACCATCAGGACAAATCTCTTCCCAGTATGCAACAGTGTTGGACCGCTACAGATTTCCACAGGTGAGAACAGGAGGGCTGCTGAGGGAGGAAAGCATCACTAGTTGATGCCATTCTCAGGTTTTTGATACATTTAGAAGAAGAATGTTGAATTAGAAATGCTCCAAATGAACTACCTTTGGTGAGATGTCCGTATGGGCTTGCTTTAGTGTAAGAACAGCCTATAGCAGACCACAGGAATACCTCCATCTCTTACCTGGTTCTTTCATTTTCTACATAGGCCTAAGGAATTGAAGATGTCACTAAACATGGGATAAACAAGCCTTTTTTGTAATTTAGGTGTTCCTTAATGCGCATCAAGATTGAGGATTGGTTTATGTCAATCTAATAGCTCACTTTCACATTTTCTTCTAGCTTAACTTTGGACATTTTGATCCTATCCTGAGTAACTATCGCCTGTTCCCTTCTGTCTATCAGATAGCCCCCAGGGACACATCTCTAGCTTTTGCCATGGTTTCCTTGATGGTTCATTTCAGCTGGAAGTGGGTGGGTCTGTTGATCTCAGAAGATGAGAATGGTTTGTGGATGCTGCCCCAGTTGAGACAAGAGATGAACAAGCACAAAGTCTGTATAGCTTTTTTTTTTCTTTGGGGGGGTCCGGTCGTGGGGCCTGGGTGCTGTCCCTCAGCTCTTCAGCTCAAGGCTAGCACTCTACCACTTGAGCCACAGTGCCATTTCAGCTTTTTTTTCTTATGTGGTGCTAAGGAATCAAACCCAGGGCCTCGAGCATGCAAGGCAAGTGCTCTACCACTGAGCCATCTTCTCAGTCCCCTGTATAGCTTTTGAACACATACTACCACTTTCTTTCTTTCATGAAGTAACTGAATATGTATCCTTTCATCAGAAAATTAGAAATTCACTTACAAATATGGTACTCCTTCATGGTGACAATGAGTTCATGTTCAATTTGTTAAACACTTATTTCACAAGACTTTTAAGTCTAGGAAACGTTTGGGTCATAAACTCCCTTAGTACATTTCTGCATGAGGTGAAATATTTTTTGGTACACTCATTCCATGCACCTCTCATTTTTTCACACCACCATGGAGAGATTTCTGGTTTCAACAATTTTATCAAAACTGCTAACCCATCCAAATACCCAGAAGACTATTTCCTTGCTTTGGTGTGGATTTGCTCTTTTAATTGCACATTTTCTGAGTCTAGCTGTGTCACTTGGAAGAACTGAACAGCCAATGCGTCCTTGGAATGGTTGCCTAGGTACCTTTTTGACATGGGCATGATGGAAGAGAGTTACTATATATATAATGCTGTGTATGCTGTGGCTCATGCCCTTCATGAAATGCTTATTGGTCAAGCAGAAGCACAGCCAGTGGGAAATGGAAGAAAAGGTCAGTTTTCCCCTTTCCAGGTGAAGGATTTGCACTGGTAAATTCTATCAGCAAACTGACATTGTAAGAGGGATTCATTCAAATCAAACTAGGTAGTCAAGACAGATTTTTTTAGAAGACAAAGGGAGGGACTAAACTAAGCTTAGCTGTCTGTGATGATTTTTGTTTTTGATATTTTTAGTGCCATTCCTTGGCTTGAACTCAGAACCTAGGTTTCTTTTGCTCAATTGAGTAGTTCAGCATTTAAGCAAAACTCAACTTCTTATTTTTCTGGGTAGGTAATTGGAGATAAGTGTCTCTTGGTTGTTCATGTTCTTGGTGGCTTCAGACTAGGATCCTCAGATCCCTGCCTACTATGTATTTTGGATTACAGTTGTGAGCCACCATCACCCAGTTTGATTTTGAAATAGTATTAAAACCATGTAGAATTTTCCTTGAAAAAAAGTGTCCAGAATGAATTTTTAATTAATTTGTTAGATATTGTTTTCTTTCATTCCACATGTCTGTGACACGTCAGTGCTCAAGCTTTCAATTTTGTATTGACTGATTTTCTATTTGAATTTGTAACAGGCAAGGGATAATTAAACTATTTTCATATCAGTATTTTGCATACATTTGTTCATATTTCAAAAGTGAAATAATTTAATTCTAATTCAGGTAGTTTTTGTAACTTTTCCACTAATTACACAGTGGAGTTATTCATAAAAGAAATCTCTGTGCCTGTGTAGCCAGGCAGTGGAATGTGTATGATTTCTGAATATTTCAGTGAACATACTAGATTTTTTATCTTGAAGTATTACCTTAGACAGTTACTTGAGTTATAAACATTATTTTATATTAGTTCTCCATAGAGTTTCAATTGTTCTGCTACATTACTCTGTTATATATGGATTCTGAAACAGAAAAGAAAGTCGATGAGATACACATTCTTTCTTCCAGTTTTATGTGTGAATTTTGACTAACTTTACTCTGGTCAATGCATGTCTTTTAGCTCCACCCCTTTCTGAAGAACATCCATTTCAACAATCCTGCTGGTGACCAAGTGATTTTGGATGAGACAAAGAAAATGGTGGCAAAGTATGACATTGTGAACCTTTGCAATTTTCCAGAAGGTCTTAGGCAAGTGATGAAAGTGGGAAACTTGTCTCCATATGCACCACATGGTCATCAGTTATCTCTATATGAAGGTAACCTAGAATGGCCCATAACCTTCCCAGAGGTTTGTTGAATCAAACAATGATGATCTGAAATAGGAATGAACAAAATGTCTTGCTAGAACTTATTCCTCTTGTCTTCATTAATACTGAAGAAATGTAATTTACCAGTTTCCCATTTAGAACATTTTTAATGAAGTAATGGATTAATTGGTCCACATGAAGCATATTTATTTGCCAAGTTGTTTGCAAATATTTTTCTATTATGTATTCCAAATATAAATATCACGTTACAAGGCTCTGTGTCACTGTAACACAGTAACGTTGACAGTCAATTTATAACATAGAATGTTTAATTTTGTTCATTATTCTATGTTTCAATCATCAATTGGCCAGTTGTCCAATTTTTTTAGATGATTTCCCATCTTAAGAAGAATGGTTACTTAACAGTTCCTACGTTTTCCATTAAGAAGGTCAGAAGAAGGATTTAATGCACTCTTCTTTGAGTATGATATAATACCTGAAGTAATATCATCCAATTAAATATGTACATATAAATATATTACTTGCAACTATACAGAAATTTTTATTCTAAATTATCAAATTGCCATAAATACTAGAATTTGAGTGCATTAATAATAAGTGATCTGACTGTCATCAACACTAATCTGCTTTTTTTAGACTCCACACTCTGTCTGCAGTGAGATTTGTGGTCCTGGATTTAGAAAATCCCTTCAGGAAGGAAAGTCTGTCTGTTGCTTTGATTTGTATCCTTTGCTCTGAGAATGAAATTTCTAACAGGACAGGTAAGTGTGTAAGCATTGGACACATTCTCCACATCTCCTTAGTGTTTCTTAATCAATGGTAGACAATAGAAATGATCCATCATAGGGATCATACAGAGACAAAAGCCTTCCTTTTATTGGGTAGGAATTTACATGTTAGAAAAAGATAAAATCCTGCCAGGAGGGATACAATTGGACCCATTGCAACAACGAGATGTACAAGTTATTTTGTCGAAAAACGAACTTTACAACTTTGGTGGAGGGGTCAGGAGGTGGAGAATTTGGTGGGGGGAACAGAGGGAGGATGGGAAGGGATGGGAAGGGGAAACAAAGGAGGAGGCTACAATGCCAAATATACAAACAGCAAAATATGTATCTATCATAGGAAAATCAAATACATAATGATTATAATATTAAGGACTGGTGATATATAAAATTCTCAAAAATATTTTGAGACAATAAAGGAAAAAAGAAAGTGAATTAAAAGAAAACTAAATAATATACTCATAATTAGATAAGAAAAGTGGAAAGGGGACACATTGATCAAAATGCAATGTATGGGGGCTGGGAAGTTGGCTCAGTGGTAGAGTGCTTGCCTTGCATGCCTGAGGCCCTGGGTTTGATTCCTCAGCACCACATAAGCAAAAAGAAAAAAGCC
>NW_012267283.1:11639817-11641393 GCF_000151885.1 Dipodomys ordii | reverse complement strand
CTGTGGCTCAAATGGTAGGGTGCCAGCCTTGAGCTGAAGAGCTGAGGGACAGCACCCAAACCTAGAGTTCAAGCCCACAACCAGCCCCAAACAAACAAACAAACAAAAACACATCATGAGCCAATAGCAGAATCCAGCATCTGGGAAAGTACATCCAGAGCATCTGATCTTCCCAAGAGCACCTGTAGGAGCAAACACAAGCAGTCTAGGCTGCTCAACCCTTCCAAAGGTAGGAATTGCCAGCGATCTACAGCAGAGAGCCGAGAATCCTAAGTAGGTCAGACCAGCAGCTGGAAATAGGCTCCCAACAGAACCCAGATCAGGCACAGACTCTCTCTACCAATACAGAATCAGCAACCAAGCAAAGACAGACACACCAAAACAAAATTGCAGATTAGTCTCCTGAACCCCCATGCAAAAATCACAGAGAAAAATCACAAGGTTTACTACCACCCAGGAGAGCAAGCTATCCTCAATAGCCAAAAGCCACACAGGGGAGAGCTCCAGGGGGAGCAAAGCAGGAATGGAAGACAAAAGCTACATCCAAGGGTTGCTGGAGGCAATGACTCAAGAAATAAAGCGAGAAATTGATCAGAAATTGAAAGAGCACAAGGATGAACTATCAAAAGAGATACAGGATATCAAACAAGAGATGCATGCAAAAATAGAAGCTGCACAAACCTCAGTAAGAAGTGAGATAAATGCCAAATTAGAGGTAATGCATACTGATCTCACCTCACTAAGAGGTGAGATCAGCACTATGAAAACCAACATTGAATCCATAAAGGGATCCATTTCCTTCATGCAAACCACAATAGAAGCCACGGTCAACAGAGTGAATGAAATGGAAGGTAGAGTGTCAGATACAGAAGACAAAATACATCAACTGGGCCAAAAAGTGACAGACATGGAAAAATCACTCAAATTAAACCAAAGGGAAATTCAAGAGCAAGCAGATAAAGCCTAGAAATTTAACCTTCATATAATTGGAGTGGACAAAGGTGAGGAATTTCAGAGCAAGGGAATGCAACACCTATTCAACAAGATAATCAGTGAAAATTTTCCCCACCTCAGAAAGGAGCATCTTACCTACATAACAGAAGCGTATAGAACACCCAACAAGCAAGATCCCAGGAGAAACACTTCTAGACACATTATAGTAAAAATGATAGATCTGAATAATAAGGAAACAATCTTGCATGCAGCAAAAATGAAGAAGGAGCTATACTACAATGGGAAAAAAAATAGAATCACTGCAGATCTCTCCACACAAACAATGAACACAAGAAAAGCCTGGGAAAGCACCATACGAGCCCTGAGAGCCAATAACTGCCAACCCAGACTGATATACCCGGCAAAGCTAGCATTCACATTCGATGGAGAACTGAAAATTTTTAATAGCAAAGAAAAACTAAATGAATACATAAACATTAAGCCAGCATTAAAAAGAATTCTAAGAGGGGGGACACAACCTGAAGAAAGCAACCAGGAACTGGGACCTGCCCCAAACTGGCATTACTCAAAGTCTAACTGAGCAAGCACAGGAGGAAAGGAAAGAAGAAAAACTTAGGAAAAC
>NW_012267283.1:11605320-11624545 GCF_000151885.1 Dipodomys ordii | reverse complement strand
AAAAGAAAAAAGCCGGAAGTGGTGCTGTGGCTCAAGTGGTAGAGCACTAGCCTTGAGCTGAAGAGCTGAGGGACAGTGCCCAGGCCCAGAGTTCAGTCCCTATGACCGGATCCAAAAAAAAAAAAATGCAATGTATACACGAACTGCTTTGAATCTGGCAGCTCCTTTATACAATTACTTCGAGATAATAAAACAGAATAGAGAAGATAGAAAAAATAAATCCAGAATCATTTGGAATACAATCAGGGTAACTGGAATTATAAGAACAATTCAATGTTCATCAACAAATAGTCTACATGCAATGAACATTATAAAACTAGGAGGATAAGTAAAAAAAACTATTATTATTTAATGTATTTTCACAAACTTAAACTAGGTTCTGAGGAGAAAATTAGTAGAGAGGTGCAATGGAGGCACGATGATTTTAGAAGACTTATATTTAATATTAAGATGTGTTTTTTCTCCAAGACTGTTTTGTCCTGTATACCATGCAGAGAATTTCTATCTGGCCTCAAGAACATGATGTTGCAGCCTAACAGTCTAGCACTGGGCACTGGAAGGCAAGATAGAGAAGACCTCCACGGCCACCATGGTTTTCCCCTTGGTACTGTGGTAGACAGGCAGGAAGGTGACACACACACTACAGAACACCAACATACTGAAGGTCAGGAACTTGGCCTCATTGAAGGTGTCAGGCAGTTTCCTGGCCAAGATAGCCACAGTGAAGCTTGCCAGGGCCAGGGAGCCCAGGTATCCCAGGACACAATAGAAGGCAGTGGCTGAGCCTTTGTTGCACAGGATGATAATGTGGCCATGTTCTGAGTGTGCATCGGTGTCAACAAATGGAGGAGAAGTGCCCAACCAGATTCCAGACAGAATGAGCTGGATCAGCGTGCAGATGGGAATGATGAAGTTAGGCATTCCTGACACCAGCAACCACCGCATCCTTCTCCCTGAAGAAGTGACAGAGAAGGCTAGAACCACAGGAACAGTTTTGGCCAAGACAGTGGAAACAGCCACAGTGAACACAACTCCAAATGTGGTCTGCTGGAGGACACACGTGGCTGTGTTGGGATGTCCAATGAAGAGCAAGGAGCAAAGAAAGCAGCAGTTGAGGGAGATGAGCAAGATGTAGCTGAGAGCCCTGTTGTTGGCCTTGACAATGGGAGTGTTGTTGTGCTTTGTAAAAATCCCAATAACAGCAGTGGTTAGTGCAGAGAGGCAGAGAGCTAAGCAGACTAGAGTCATCCCCAGAGGGTCCCTAGAGTCCAGGAAGCTCTCAGATTTCAGCAGGCAGAGGTTTTTCTCTGTGTTGGCATACTAATGATCTGGGAATCTCACACACTGCTCCATGTCTGACAAGGAGTAGGAATTATCATCAGTAAGGCAGGAGTTACCTTGCTTCACTGTCCTTCCCCTAAAGAGATTAATTTTTTTAGCTTAATCCATTGTTCTAGGTTGTTGCTTTCTAAATCAGAGATACAAATTCTATGAAGCATACAATTCAGTGTGAGTCCTGATCATTTTATCTTCATATGTTTTCTTACTTTTTAGTATTTTCATGAAAGAATTTTCCATTATGAAAATATGGACAGTTAAATGTACTTCACCTAATTAACACATTACATGTAATCATTTGTGCATGTCCTTCAGAAACCAGATACTTCATGACAAATGGGCACATTTTATTTGGGGCATAAATATGTAAATTCCAGAGAAACAGAAATAATCAATCATTCTTATTATCTTCCCTATATTTGCCCACCTCAATCACACATTGAACTTTTGAAAACAAACACGGTCAGGAGTCACACTTTGCCCATAAAAACAAACACAATTTGAAAGTGAAAGGCTGGAACAATTTCTACCAGGCAAATGGCCCCCATAAACAGGCAGGAGTTGCAATCCTAATATCATATAAAATAGACTTCAAATTAAAATTAGTGAGAAGAGATAAAGGAGGTCGCTAAATACTAATTAAGGGATCTCTCCTTCAGGAGATTATTACAATTCTAAATATCCATTTGCCAAACAACAGAGCACCCAAATTTATCCAAGTAACACTACTTTCCCTCAAATCTCACATAAATCTAAAAACATTAATTGTTGGGGACTTTAACACACCACTATCCCCACTAGATAGATCAAATCGGCAAAACTCAACAGAGAAACCACAGATCTAAACAGTTCTATAGATCAACTAGATTTAACAGACATTTACTGAATATTTCACCCACCAGCAACAGAATACACGTTTTTCTCAGCAGCACATGGAACATTTTCCAAAACAGACCACATTTTAGGCCACAAAGCAAACTTGTCCAAATTCAGAAACTTTGAAGTTATACCTTGTATTCTCTCAGACCACAAGGGAATAAAAGTAGAACTCAACACCAAAAGCCACCAAAGAATGTCCTGAAACACATGCAGGTTGACTCACCAGTAGGTCATGGAAGAGATTAGAAAGGAAATTCAAATATTCATGATATTCAACAAAAATGCACACACAAATTACCAGCTCCTCTGGGACACAGCAAAGGCAGTACTCAGGGGTAACTTCATAGCTCTGAGTTCTTACATCAACAAATTGGAGAGATCTGAAACCAACAGGTTTCTCCAATTTGTTAATGTAGGAACTCAATTTAAAGAGACATCTGAACCTCCTTGAAGAAGAGCAGCATGATAAACCCAATCCAGTAGACAGAAAGAAATAATTAAAATTAAATCAGAATTAAACGAATTAGAATAAAAAAAAACCATAGAAAGAATCAACAAAAGAAAGAGTTGGTTCCTCGAAAAAATTAACAAAATTGACAGACACTTAGGAAATCTTATCAGAAAAAGAAGAGAACACACCCAAATAAATAAATTCAGAGATGAGAATGGAAACATCACCACAGAATCAACCAAGATTCAGTACATTATAAGGGAATATTTCTCAAACGTTTATGTTATTAAGTTTGAGAACTTGGCAGAAGTGGACCTTTTCCTAGCAAATATAGACATTGCAAAACTAAGTCAAGGCAAGTTAAATCATCATTACAGGATATCAAGCACTGAAATAGAAACAGCAATAGGAGACCTCCCAACTAAGAAAAGCCCAGGACAAGACAGTTTTACAGCGGAATTCTACAAGGCCTTCAAAGCAGAGCTCACACCAATACTACTCAAACTCTTCAATGAAATTGAACGAGAAAGTTCACTACCAAACTCATTCTATGAAACCATCATAACCCTCATCCCCAAACCAGGCAGGGACTCATCAAAGAAAGAGAACTAGAGACCCATTTCTTTGATGAACATTGATGTACAACTTCTCAACAAAATTTTGGCCAATTGACTTCAACAATTGATCCAAAAAATCATACACCAAGATCAATCAGGATTTCATGGATGCAAAGTTGGTTTAATATACGCAAATCAATTAATATAATTCATCACATCAACAAGAGCAAGGATAAGAACCACATGGTTATCTCAAAAGATGCAGAAAAGGCATTTGACAAGATCCAACACCCCTTTATGATGAAGGTTCTGGAAAAACTAAGAATCCAAGGTCAGATAATGTTAGGTGAAATGAACCCGACATAAGTACTCGAATGTGTTTTCTTTCATGCAATTGTTTCTAACATATTTATAAGATGGTTTCTTTGTTGCTTTGTATGTCCATCCCCCACTGTATATCCTCTGCTTTCATTGTATTTGATGTTGGTATAATTTGTGGAGGGGAAGGGCAAAAACAAACCGTTTAAATAGGGATACAGGTGGACCCATTGCAACAATGAGATGTATAAGTGGTTATGTCGAAAAACGAGTTTTACAACTTTGGTGGGGGGTGGGGGGATGGGGGGGTTGGGGAGATAGGAAAGGATGGGAAGGGGAAACAAAGGAGAAGGCAACAAAGGCTTGACAGGAAATGTACTCATTACCTTGCTCATGTAAGTGTAACCCCTCTGTATCGTATTTTCACCATTAAAAAAAGAAGCAAGCATGGTGTAATTTGATGGATATTTCATTGACTCACTAACCAATTTTGGTAACAGTGACATTTTAAATTATGAGTCTTCTCATCCAATATAGAGTTCCTATTTACTCTTTTATCTACTCTCTTTTAATTTTTACCTCATTTTCTACAATATTTAAAGTCTATCACAACAATACTATTATCTTAATATTTTATAGTTTATCAGGTACTAAATAACATTTCTAAAAAATACGCTTAATGACTGATGATATTGAAGTAGAAATAAATCATTTCTGAACCTTACAGTTTTCATTCTCTAGAAATTGAAATGTATATTCAAATATGTCTAGAATGTTCTAATAACAAAAATTATTAGTATATACCTTTCTTTCTAATTAATGTGCTCTTTCAAGTTGCTTAATCCAAAATACCACATTTTCCAGCATTGTAGAATAGAGTTTAGTTAAAGCGGCCCTCTTCAGTTTAACTTTTATAACATGTAAATTCCTATGTAATAGAAGAAAGGCTCTTGTCTTTGTATGTTATCTATTGTGGATTGTTCCTAAAGCCTACTATTGATTGAGAAACCCTAAGGAGATGTGGAGAATGTATCCAATACTTACACATTTACCTGTCCTGTTAGAAATCTCATTCTCAGGGCAAGGGATACAATCAAAGCAACAGGCTAACTTTCCCTCCTGAGGGGATTTTCTGAATCAAGGACCACAGTTCTCACTGCAGACAGACTTTGGAGTCTAAAAAAAAAGGAGATTTGTGTTGATGACACAAAGGTTAGTTATATTCAAAACACTCAAATTTCAGTATTGATTCAGAATCAAAATTTCTGTATACATGGATGTAGAATATATGTATATATATTTATCTGGATGATATTATTCTAGGTATTATAACATACTCAGAGAAAAGTGTTTTAAATCATTGTTCTGCCCTTCTTAATGGAAAAAGTAGGAACTGTTAAGTAACCATTCTCTAAAGATGGGAAATCATCTAAAATAACAAACAACTGGCCAATTGACTGTTGATTGAAACATAGAACATGAATAAAATTAAACATTCTACATTATAAATTGACTTTAAAAGTTATTATGTTATAGTGATACATAGCTTTGCAATGTAGATGATATTTATATTTGGGAAACATAAAAAATATTAAGAAACAATTGGCAAATAAATGTGCTCCATATGAACTCATTAATCAATTACTTCATAAAAAATGTTTTAACTGGGGTGGGCGGCTATGGCTTATTCCTGTAATCCTAGCTAATCAGGAAGCAGAGATATGAGGATTATGGCTCAGAGCCAGACCGAGTAAGAAAGTCTGTGAGATTCTTATCTCCAATAAATCACAAGAAAACCGGAAGTGCAAGTGGCTCAAATGGTAGAGTGATAGCCTTGAGCTGAAGAGCTGAGAGACAGCGTCCAGGCCCAGATTTCCAACCCCATGACCAAAAAAAAAAATGTTCTAAATAGGAAGTTGATTGCTTACTTTACTGCCTTATTAATGAAGACAAGAGGAATAAATTCTAGCAAGATATATGTTCATTTATTCCTATTTCAGATCACCATTGTTTGATTCCATGAACCTCTGTAAATGCCATGGGCCATTCTATCATATCTTTGGATAGAGATAATTGATGACCATGTGGTGCATATGGAGAAAAGTTTCCCACTTTCACCACTTGCCCAAGACCTTCTGGAAAATTGCAAAGGTTCAAAATGTCATACTCTGCCACCAATTTCTTTGTCTCATCCAAAATCACTTGGTCACCAGCAGGATTGTTGAAATGGATGTTCTTCAGAAAGGGATGGAGCTAGAAGCTATACATCAACCAAGGTGAAGTTAGTCAAATGTTCACACAGAAAACTGGAAGAAATCTGTTTAAGAATCCATCTATAACAGAATAATGTAGCAGAACAACTGAAAGTCTATGGAGAACTAATATAAAATAATGCTGATAATTCCTAAGACTCAAGTAACTAGGATAACACTTCAAGATTAAAAATGAACTAGGTTCACTGAAATAATCACAAATCTTACACATGCCACTGCCTGGCTACACAGGCAGAGAGATTGCTTTTATGAGTAACTCCACTCTGTAAATCAGTTAAATGGTTATTTAAAAAAACTACCTGATTTAGAATTAAATTATTTCACTTATGAAATATGAACAATTTGCATAAAATATTGAGGTGAACAAATTTTTCATTACTGCTGGCCTGTTCAAACAGAAAATCACTAAGTGCAAAATTGAAAGCTTGAGCACTGAGGGATTACAGATAGCTGGAATGAAAAGAATAAATACAGAATTAATTAAAATTTATTCTTGCCACTGTTTTTTTTCAAGTAAAATTCTACATGGTTTAAAAACTATTTAAAAACAAACTGGGTGATGGTAGCTCACAACTGTAATCCAAAATACATAGGAGGCAGAGATCGGAGGATCACAGTTTGAAGCCAGCCTGGACATGAACAATCATGAGACATCACCAATTACCTACTGAAAAAAATCAAGAAGTAGAGTTTTTGTTTAAATGGTTCACAACTCACTTTGAGGAAAAGGAGTTCCAGTCTAAGGGCTGGCATGAAAAAATAAAAAACAAAAATCATTACAGACAGTTAACCTTACTACAACTTCTCACTTTGTCTTTTGAAAAATCTGTCTTTACTACCTAGATTGATTTGAACAAATCCCTCTTATGTCAGTTTGCAGATAGCATTTACTATATATATATATATATATATAGTAAATGTTTTTCAACATGTCCATGTCAAAAAGGTACCTAGGCAACCATTCCAAAGACGCATTGGCTGGACAGTTCTTCCAAGTGACACAACTAGACTCAGAAAATGTGCAATTAAAAAAGCGAATCCACACCAAAGCAAGGAAATAGTCTTTTGGGTATTTGGATGGGTTAGCAGTTTTGATAAAATTGTTGAAACCAGAAATCTCCCTATCGTGGTGTGAGAAAATGAGAAGTGCACGGAGTGAGTGTAACAAAAAATAGTTCATCACAGACAGAAATGTACTAAGGGAGTTTATGACCCAGACTTTTCCTGGACTTAAACATCTTGTTAAAAAAGTATTTAACAAAATTGAACACGAATTCATTGTCTATCATGGTCTATAACATTTATGAGTTCTATGAGCTTTGCAATACAGTTATTTCTTCCATATTGGGTGATATGTACATTTCTTTTGTTTTGCATTGCATCAGTTGTTCCCTCTTTCCCACTTGTTCCTTCCCTTCCATTTCTGCCATTGAGTTGCTTAGTTCATTTTGGTCAATGTCCAGTGCAGTTGATGGGTCCTGCTGTGGTGTGTTTTTCCCTGATTCCCTCTAGTTCTGTGTCGTCCTCCTGGTTTCCTTCCCATGTGTACATATATTCCATATCTGTGATCAGCAGTATGGGATTATTTAGTAGTGATTCGACCAGATGAGTGGAAGTCCTTTGTTTCTTAAGTCTTGTTAATTTTGTTGTATCACCTTACATTTTGGATTTAACATCGACTTATCGGGGAGACCATGTGCCATTTGTCTCTTTGCGTTTGGTTTACCTTGCTCAACATGATTTTACTAGCTCCATCCATTTCCCTGCAAATGCCTTTATTTTGTCCTTTCTAATGGCTGCATAATATTCCATTGTGTATAGAAACCACAATTTTTGGATCCATTCATCTGTGGTCAGACATCTGGATTGTTTCCATTTCCTGGCTATTGTGAACAGGGTTGCAATAAACATGGAGGTGCATGTGTCCTTGTATACTGGTTCCTGTTGTTCAGGATAGATGTTTAGTAGTGGTATGACTGGGTCATACGGGAGGCCAATATTTAGCTTTCTGAAACCCCAGACTGCTTTCCAAAGTAGTTGTATAAATGTACATTCCCACCAGCAGTGTAATAGGGTTCTTCTTGCTCCGCATCCCTCCAGCATTTGTCATTGGCTGACTTGAGGATGTGGGCTATTCTGACTGGGGTAAGGTGGTAGCTCAGGGTTGTCTTTATTTGTATTTCCTTCACAACAAGGCATAGTGAACATTTCCTCATGTGTTTCTTTGCCATTTTTATCTCTTCTTCTGAGAAGTCTGTCTTTAGTTCCCTTGCCCATTTAGTAATTGGTTTGTTAGGTTTGGGTGGGATTAGTTTCTTGAGTTCCCTGTATATACTGGATATATTGTTGGCAAATGTTTTTTCCCAGTTAGTTGGTTGTCTTTCTATCTTGGTTGCTATGTCTTTAGCTGTGCAGACTCTTTTTATTTCAAGGTAGTCCCATTTGTCAGGCCTCTCTCCAATTTGTTGTGACCCTGGGACTCTGTTCAGGAAGTTCCTGCCTGTGCCTATAAGTTCAAGTGTCTCTCCTACTCTGTCCTGCAGTAGTTTTAGAGATTCAGGTTTGATGTTAAGGTCTTTAATCCATTTTGAGTTAATGTTGGTGCATGGTGATAGGGAGGGGCCAACTTTTAGTCTTCTGAACTTGGCCTCCAAGTTTTCCCAGCAGCAGTAGTTGAAGTGCCTGTGTTTCTTCCACTGTATGTCTTTGGCTCCTTTGTCAAATATCAGCTGACTCTAGGCATGTGGTTTTATTTCTGGATCTTCTCTTCTATTCCATTGGTCTTCTCATCTGTTTTTGTGCCAGGACCATGCTGTCTTTGTTATTATGGCTCTATAGTAGAGTTTGAAGTCTGGCATCGAGATCCCTCCCATGTTGTCTTTTTTGCCTAGAATTGTTTTGGCTATTCTACGTCTTTTGTTGTTCCATATGAATTTTTGGACTGTGTTCTGTATTTCAGAGATGTATGTCATTAGAATTTTAATAGGAATTGCACTGAATTTATATATTAATGTTGGCAGTGTTGTCATTTTCACTATATTAAGTCTGCCTATTCAAGAACATGAAGGTCTTTCCATATCCTAGTGTCTTCTGAAATTTCTTTATTTAAGTTTTTATACTTTTCGTTAAATAGTTCTTTTCCATCATTGGTTACGTTAATTCCTAAATATTTTATTTGGGGTGGGTTATTGTGAATTGGGTTGCTTCCTTTATTTCAATCTCTGCTTGTACGTTGTCAGTGTACAGGAAAGCAACTGATTTTTGTGGGTTGATTTTATATCCTGCTACTTTGCTGAAGTGATTTATAATTTCTAAGAGTTTGGGGATGGAGTTTGGTGATCATGACGATATAGTATCATGTCATCTGCAAAAGCGATAGTTTTACTTCTTTCCCTATGCGATTCCCTTTAATGTCTTTTTCTTGCCTTATTGCCCTGACTAAGGGTTACAGGACTATATTGAAGAATAGTGGAGACAGTGGGTATCCTTGCCTTGTTCCTGATTTTAGGGGAATTGGTTGTAGCTTTTCCCCATTAATTATAATATTGGCTATTGGTCTGTTGTGTATGGCTTTTATTGTTTTAAGGAATGTTCCTTCTATTCCTATTTCTCCAGAGTTTTTAACAAGAATGAATGTTGTATTTTATCAAAAGCCTTTTCTGCACCTGTGGAGATAATCATGTCATTTTTGACCTTGGCTCTGTTGATGTGTTGAATTAGTTTACTGACTTATGTATGTTAAACCATCCCTGCATCTCTGGGATGAAGCCTACCTAGTCATAGTGTATGCTTTTTTTAATGTGTTTCTGGATTCTGTTAGCCAGAATTATGTTAAGGATCTTTGCATCTGTGTTCATCAAGGAGATTGGTCTGTAGTTCTCTTTTTTTGTTGGGTATTTGCCTGGTTTGGGGATGAGTGTGATATTGGCATTGAAGAATGAGTTTGGGATGGCTCTCTCCTTCTCTGCTTTTCTGAAGAGCTTGAGAAGTATGGGTATTAATTCTTCTTTAAAGGTCTTATAGAATTCTGTTGTGAATCCATCTGGTCCTGGGCTTTCCTTGTTGGAAGACTTCTGATTGCTTCTTGTATCTCATTGTGAGATATTGGCTGATTTAATGGATTTACTTCTTCTTTGCTCAGTTTGGGCAACTGTATTTCTCTAAAATGCATCCATTTCTGGTAGGTGTCCTTTCTTTAGAGAGTATAACTTTTGCAAATAGTCCTTTATAAGTGTTTGGATATCTTGGATACTTGTTGTGATTTTTCCCGTGGCATCCCTGATCTTGTTAATTTGGGTTTCCTGTCTTCTTCTCGAAATTAATCTTGCCAAATTCTTACAATTTTATTTATTTTTTTCAAAGAACCAGCTTTTTGTCTTATTAATTTTATTTATAATTTTCCTATTCTCTCTCATTAATATTTGCTCTTAATTTGATTACCTGACTCTGTCTAGCAACTTTAGGTTCCATTTTTATCATGTTTTTCTAGCTGTTTTAATTGCAACATGAAATTATTTACTTGGTCTGTCTCTATTTTCTTGATGTGGGCACTAAGGGCAGTAAATTTGCCCCTCAGGACTCATTTGCTGTGTCCCACAAGTTTCTTTGTCATGTTTCTTCATTTTCATTGAATTGTAGGAACTTTTCAATTTCTTCTGTTACACAGCTATTGCTTAGAAGTATGCTGTTCAATTTCCATGTATTTGAGTAATTTCTGTGGTATGCTTTGCTATTCAGAACTAGCTTGATTCCACTCTGGTTGGATAGGATACAGGGTATTATGTCAATCCCCTTGTATTTGCTTAAGTTCCTTGCATGAATTATGATATTGTCTATTTTGGTTAAAGTTCCATGAGCTGCTGAGAAGAATGTGTACTGTGTTGTTTTAGGGTGAAATACTCGGTAGCTATCAGTAAATTCCCCTTGAAGTACGGATTCACTTAATTCGGTAGCTTCTTTGATAATCCTCTGGTTGGTAGACTTGTCCTTTGGTGAGATTGGGGTGTTAAAGTCTCCTAGTATTGTATTGGGATTTATTTTATTCTTTAAGTTTGAGAGTATTTGCTTAACATAGTTGGGTGCTCCAATGTTTGGGGAGTATAAGTTGATAATGGTAATATCATCCTTTTGGGTTATTTCCTGTATTATGTAGTGTCCTTCCTTGGCTTTTTGTATTGATTTTAATGAAGTTTATTTTGTCAGATATCAGGATAGCTACTCCTGTTTTCTTACTGGGGGCATTTGATTGGTAGATCCTTTTCCACCCCTTCACCCTGAGTTTGTTTGTATGTTTGGCTGAGAGGTGGATCTCCTGGAGGCAACAGGTGGATGGGTCATATTTTCTGATCCAATCTGCAGTTCTTTTTTTTTCGATTGGTGAATTATGACCTTTAATATTTAAAGATATTATAGACAGATGCATTATGGTCCCTGTCATCCCTTGTTTTCCTATGTTTTTCTTCTTTCCTTTCCTCCTGTGCTTACTAAGTTAGAATTTTATCAATACCTGTCTGGTTTGGGTACCCCGTTCCTCGTTGCTTTCTTCAGGTTGTGTTCCCCCTCCTAGTATTCTTTGTAATGCTAGCTTATTGTTTATGAATTAATTTAGGTTTTCTTTACTATTAAAAATTTTGTTTCTCCATCGAATGTGAATGTTAGTTTTGCTGGGTATATCAGTCTGGGTTGGCAGTTATTGGTTCTCAGGACTCGGATGGTACTTTCCCAGGCCTTTCTTGCAATCAGTGTCTGTGTGGAGAGATCTGCAGTGATTCTATTTTTTTCCCCATTTAGTATAGCTCCTTCTTCATTTTTGCTGCATACAAGATTGTTTCTTTATTATTCAGATCTATCATTTTATTATCTAATGTGCCTAGAAGTGTTTCTCCGGTTCCTGCATGTTAGGTGTTCTATATGCTTCTGTTATGTAGGTAAGTTGTTCTCTTTTAAGATGTGGGAAATTTTCATTGATAATCTTGTTGAATAGGTGCTGCACTCCCTTACTTTGATATTTCTTGCCTACATCCACTCCAATTATACAAACGTTCATTTTTGGCAGTATCTGCTTGCTCTTGGATTTCCCTTTGGCATAATTTAAGTGATTTTTCCATATCTGTGACTTTTTGGTCCAGTTGGTGTATTCTGTCTTCTGTATCTGACACTCTAAATTCCATTTCAATCACTCTGTTAAGTATGGTTGCCATTGTGGTTTTCATGGAGGAAATGAACTCATTTATGGATTCGATGTTGGTAGTAAACTCACCTCTTAGTGAGGTGTGTGCTGCCTCTATTTTTGTACTAATTTCACCTTTTAGTGAGGTGTGTACTGCCTCTATTTTTGTGTACACCTCCTGTTTGAGACCCTGTATCTCTTTTGATAGTTTGTCCCTGTGTTTTTTAAATTTCTGGTCTATTTCTTGTTTTTATTCTTGAGTCATTACTTCCAGCATCTCTTGGATGTAGCTTTTGTCTTCCATTCTTGCTTTGCTCCCACTGTGGCTCTCCCCTGGGTGGCTGATGGCTTTTGGGGGTAGCTTGCTATCCTGGTTGTTGATAAACCTTGTAATTTTTCTCTGATGTTCTCATGGAGATTCAGGGCTTATTGGAGACTAATCTGAAATTTTGTTTGGTCAATAGGTGTCTGTCTTTGCTTGGTTGCTTTTTCTAGGTTGGCAGAGAGAGCCTGTACCTGGTCTCATTTCTTTTGGGGGCCAACCTCCAGCTGCTGGCCTGACCCACATAGGGCTCTTGGCTCTCTGCTGTAGATCACTGGCAGTTCCCTCCTTTAGAAGGACTGAGCAGCCTAGACTGCTCCTGTTTACTCCAACAGGTGCTCTTGGCGAGTTCGGATGTGCTGGATGTACTCTCCAGTTGCTGGAGTCTGCTATGGACTGCTGACGTTTTTTGTGTTTTTGGCTGATTCTGTGCCTGAACTCTGGGCTGGGGTGCTGTCCTCAGCTCTTCAGCTCAAGGCTGGTACCCTACATTTTGAGCTACAGTACCAATTCTGGCCCTTTCTGCTTATGTGGTACTGAGAAATCTGATCCAGGGCCTCATGCACACAAGGCAAGCACTCTATTGCTGAGCCACCTTACCAACCTGAGCTCCCGACTATTATCAGGTACTGGTGGCCTGAGTTGTCCAATTCCCGGCCTGGGATACATGGGTCAGGTTCTGGTGGGGTTTGGGCTTCTGATTCTTTTGCCTTGGACACCCAGGTCTTTTGCTGTCACAGGCATGATTTGCGGGGATACAGTTCCCTGTTTTCCCCCCATCTGCTGAGGCATATGATCATCTTCTGGCTTCAATAGCAAGAGTTGGTTGTGTTGTTCAGGCACCGGATCCCCAGGTCACGTCCTGGCTCCCATTCCCCAGCCTATGGCACACCAGTTGGACCTGTGCTGCTGTGTATCCTGCCTGGGTTACACAGACTGGAGTACACAGTTCAAGTTTCTCTCACTGTTGGCTGTTGTGACCCATGGGTGCTGTTCCAGGCTTGGGTGTTTAAGTTCCCCTCCAGGGGCGCTATTTTTCTAGCCTGGTGGAATGGATGTGCTCCACAGGCTAGTGGAGCTCTCACAGTTCCAGTTTTAGTGGGTCCTGTAGTCCATGTGTTGGGGCAGGGGTCTGGGTCAAGGTCTTGGGGTTCCCACCAGCTCTGGTCTCCCTTGAGGGATATGCTGTTCCCTGTGGGGTTCTCACCCTGGAGCTAGTTTTTTTCAGTGTGATGTAGGTCGTTGGTTGCCACTGCAATCGAGTTCAGTTGAGATGCTTGTGGGCTGGGCTGGGTGGTGGTAGCTCTGCATGTTTCTCCTTTGTCTCTGCTTCTGTTGATGCTGTTCAGGTAGGTGCTGTGGGATGGGCCTCCAGCCACAGGCCTCTGGTGGAGGTGTGGGGAAGGTGTGTCTGAGCAGGTTCTGAATGCTGGGGATTGTCTCTGTTTGCACTCTCTGGATCAGCACCAGTACTTTGCAGGTCTTATGCTCTGGTGTTCTGTGGGCGACCCGTGTAGTTCTGGGGTTCCCATCATGGGGCCAAGTGGCTTTGGTGGGATAGAGCCCCCCTGCTTAGAGAGTGAGGGTGTAGGGGTATCTTTGTGCAGGATCCCGGCTCGGAGAGTTCTGTTTGCCATGATCAATGGGTCAGACACTGGTACCTCAGCCATCTTCTGCGCCGGTGATCTTCAGATAAACCCCTGTGTCTCTGGGGACTGCGGCAGCCCCCTCTGGGCTCGACTGCCCATGGCTTGGCACGTTGCCGCGCAGCCAGTAAAGGTTGGGGGACGGTTCTTTGCACTTCTTTATTCTGAAATACTTCTTTTTCTTCTTTCTTTTTTGTTTTTTTTTCACCTCCTGTTTTCTGTGGGTTTTCATCTTTTTGTTGTTATCAGTCTCTTGGGAGAATTTAAGCATTGGAACTCGAATTCTTTTTGGTTGGCGAGAGCTGTGGTGTTTCCCTACTGTCCCATTGCCATCTTGCTCTTCCATCTCCCTTTTTAGTTCTAATATTTTTTGTGTCACCTAATTACTGTTCTGTTCAACCCCAGATATATACCCATCTTCAATTATTAAACCTTATCCTTCATTGTGTGCATACTTAATTCAGATATCGATTACTCATTTCAAAAACTCTCAGCCTTAACTCCTTTAATTGTAGTATTATTTCTTTATACTTATAGAATTGTTTTCTTGTCAGTCATGGGGCTTGAACTCTGGGCCTGGGTGCTGTCCCTCAGCTCTTCAGTTCAAGGGGAATGCTCTACTGCTTGAGCCACAGCGCCCCTTCCAGTTTTCTGATGGTTTATTGGAGATAAGTGTCTCATGGACTTTCTTTCCAGGCTGGCTTTGAACCACAATCCTCCGATCTCAGCCTTCTGAGTAGTTAGGATTATTGGCATGAGCCACTGGTGCCCACCTTTTCTATAATTTTTGTTTATCGTGTCTAGATTTTTATTTCTCATTTTTCCTTTTTTCTTTCTCTCACTTCTCCTTTACTTATCCTTTACCTCTCTCTGAATTTATGTCTTAGTTATCTTCCCTCTCTACTTATCCATCCCCATATTCCTCTAATCTTATTTCCTCCTCATAATTCGCTCTAAGATTATTAATTTTTGCTCTGCTGATTCCTTCTTTGATTTTCTTAGTCCAATGATCCATAGATTTTTGCTGTTGAACTTGATTGTATCTGTTGAACGAGATTGCATCTGTACTCATTTTGACTGTGTCAAACAATCTGTGCAACTACAGGACTCTGGTTGATATTGCCTCAAAATAGTGTTCTAGCTTGGAATTGGTTTGGCTATCATACACAAATGGGCAGAACAAGCAGAAACACAAGAACAATGGCAAGTCCAGGAATCTCAACTTCCACTCATGGTAATCAGGCAACAGAGCAGTTAATGGATAATCCAGGGGAGAGTCCCTAAATGCTCTACAAACACTACTGCTAAACATGCTGAATTAAAAGAATGAAAGCCTGCAAAGGTCTCTGTGTGAGCATGATAGGGAAACATGTGAGTATGATGAGGTTAACGAAAGATTAATACAGGAACTTCACACGTGTGATGAGACTAACCAAAAATCAATACAGAACTTTTGGGAGCTAATCAAAAATTAATACAGGAATAGCCATAGTGGAGGCATTCATGGAATCCACATGGGATTGATGAAGTTAGGCATTCCTGACACCAGCAACCACCGCATCCTTCTCCCTGAAGAAGTGACAGAGAAGGCTAGAACCACAGTAACAGTTTTGGCCAAGACAGTGGAAACAGCCACAGTGAACACAACTCCAAATGTGGTCTGCTGGAGGACACACGTGGCTGTGTTGGGATGTCCAATGAAGAGCAAGGAGCAAAGAAAGCAGCAGTTGAGGGAGATGAGCAAGATGTAGCTGAGAGCCCTGTTGTTGGCCTTGACAATGGGAGTGTTGTTGTGCTTTGTAAAAATCCCAATAACAGCAGTGGTAAGCGCAGAGAGGCAGAGAGCTAAGCAGACTAGAGTCATCCCCAGAGGGTCCCTAGAGTCCAGGAAGCTCTCAGATTTCAGCAGGCAGAGGTTTTTCTCTGTGTTGGCATACTGATGATCTGGGCACCTCACACACTGTTCCAAATCTGGCAAGGAGTGGGAGTTACCATCAGTATGTCAGTAGTTACCTTGCTTCTCTGCCCTTGCCCCAAGAAGTTAATTTGTTGAGCTTAATCCATTGTTCTGTGGTGTTGCTTTCTAAACTAAAGTACAAATTCTAAGAAGCATACAATTCAATGTGAGTCCTAATCATGTTTTCCTCATAAGTTTTCCTACATTTCAGCATTTTCTTGAAAGCATTTCCCATTATCCAAATATGGAACTAAAAATCTCCTCCACCTAATTAACATACCATATGAAATAATTCCTTCAGAAACCAGATAATTCATGAGAAATGTACACATTATGGTTTAGACCTGAATATGTAAATTCCAGAGAATTAGATATAATCAGTAATCCTCATAATCTTCCCTAGATTTCCCCACCTCAATTACACATTGAACTTTTCAAAGCAAACATGGTGGAGTTTGATGGATATTTTCCTGACTCAGTACCCTAATTGTGAGTCTTCTCATTCAATATAGGCTTCATATTTACTCTTATTTCTGTCCTCTCAGAATTTTTTACCGTATGTTCTTCTTCATCTAAAGTCTATATCAACAATAATTTTCTTATTATTTTATAATTTAACAGGTTCTAAATCACATTTCTAAAATATACACTTATGACTTATGATTTCAAAGTAGAATTAAATCATTTCTCAACTTTACTCTCCTCTTCATTCTCTAGAAATAGAAATATATATTCAAATATGTCAAGAATGTTCTAATAACAATAAAAATTATAATCATATAACTTTCTTACAAATTAATGTGTTCTTTCAGTATGCTTCACCCAAAATGCTGCATTTTTCTGGACTTTAGCATAGAGTTTAGTCAAGTGGTCCTCTATTTTTTTTTAGTTTTATTTTTAGTTTTATTTTTTATTGTGAGAATACCATACAGAGGAGTTACAATTACATGGGCAAGATAACCAGTCCATTTCTTATCAAGCATTGTTGCCTCCTCTTTGTTTCCCCTTCCCATCCCTTCGCATACTCCTCCCCTGACCCCAACCGGTCCACCCCCCCACTCCCAGCGCCGACCTCCCCCACACCAAATTTGTAAAGTTCATTTTTTGACATAACAACTTGTACATCTCATTGTTGCAATGGGTCCACTTGTATCCCTAGTTAAACGACTTGTTTTTTCCCTTCCCCTCCACAAATTATACCAACATCATACAGTAAAGCATGAGTTAAAAAATATGGAACGCTTTATGAATTTGCATGTCATCCTTGGGCAGGGGCCATGCTAATCTTCTCTGTATCATTCCAATTTTAGTATATGTGCTGCAAAAGCGAGCACTCAAATGGTCCTTTTGAGTTTAAATTTTGCTACATAATACATTTCCCCATATTACAGCTATTGTTTTAACATGTTTTGTGGTGGAAAGGATATCATGTACATGGATACTGGTCCACAAAACTTATCTAAATCTTTTATCACTCTGCAGGTGTTGTGACTTTTCTGGCAGGATTTTATCTTTTATAACATGCAAATACCTACCTAATAATAGGAAGGCTTTTGTCTCTATATGCTATCTATTGTGGATTGTTCCTATTGTCTACTAATGATTGAGAAACACTACGGAGATACGGAGAATGTCTCCAATACTTACACTCTTACCTGTACCATTAGAAATCTCATTCTCAGGGCAAGGGATACAATCAAAGCAACAGATAGACTTTCCCTCCTGAGGACTACAACTCTCACTGCAGAAAGACTGCAGAGTCTAAAAAAGGAGATTAGTGTTCATGACAAACAGGTCACTTATTCTTAATATCCTCAAATTCTAGTGTGGTAGATGTTTGATCACTCAGAATCAAATTTTCTATAAAGATGCATGTATAAATATGTATATACATAAACAATTGGATGATATTATTTCAGGTATTATATCATAGTCAAAGAAAAGTGTTTTAACTTCTTCCTTTGCCCTTCTTAATGGAAAAAGCAGGAACTTTCAAGTAACCATTTTTCTTCTTTTTTTGTTTTTTTGATTTTTTGGTCGGTCAGGGGGCCTGAAAAATGGGCCTGGGCACTGTCCCTCAGCTCTTCAGCTCAAGGCTAGAGCTCTAAAGCCACAACACCACTTTCACCTTTTTCTGCTTTTGTGGTGTTCAGGAATTGAACCCAGGGCCTCATGCATGCAAAGCAAGCGCTCTACCTCTGAGCCACCTTCCCAGCCCACCATTCTTTTTAAGATGGGAAATCATCTAAAATAAGAAACAACTTGTCAATTGACTATTAATTGAAACATAAAACAATGAATAAAATTAAACATTCTACATTATAAATTAACTTTCAAAGTTACTGTGTTACAGTGATATGGAGCTTTGTAGATGATATTTATATTTGGAATACATAAGAGAAAAATATTAAGAAATGACTTGGCAAATAAATATGCTCCATATCGACCCATTAATTAATTACTTCATAAAAACATTCCTATATGGGAAGTTGGTAATTTACATTATTGCATTATTGATGAAGACAAGAGGAATAAATTCTAGCAAGATATTTTTTACATTTATTCCTACTTTAGATCATCATTGTTTGATTCAACACACCTCCGTAAATGAGATGGGCCATTCTATGTTATCATTGGATAGAGATAGTTGATGCCCATGTGGTGCATATGGAGACAAGTTTCCCACTTTCATCACTTGCCTAAGACCTTCTGGAAAATTGCAAAGGTTCACAATGTCATACTCTGCCACCAATTTCTTTGTCTCATCCAAAATCACTTGGTCACCAACAGGGTTGTTGAAATGGATGTTCTTCAGAAAGGGGTGCAGCTAGAAGATATACATCGACCAGGGTGAAGTTAGTCAAAAGTTCACACAGAAAATGGGAAGAAAGAGTATGTATCCATTGACTTTCATTTCTGTTTCAGAATCCATTTATAACAGAGTAATGAAGCAGAACAACTGAAGGTCTATGGAGGAATAATATAAAATAATGCTGATAACTCCTAAGACTCAAGTAACTGTTCAACATAACATTTCAAGATAAAAAATCTACTACGTTCACTAAAATAATCACAAATCATACACATTCCACTGCCTGGCTACACAGGCAGAGATTTTCTAATGAGTAATTCAACGGTTTAATTCAATGAAAAAGTTATAAAACTACCTCAATTAGAAATAAAGTATTTCGGGCTGGGAAGGTGGCTCAGTGGTAGAGCGCTTGCCTTGCATGCTCAAGGCCCTGGGTTCAATTCCTCAGCACCACATAAGCAAAAAGAAAAAAGCCAGAAGTGGCGCTGTGGCTCAAGTGGTAG
>NW_012267283.1:11591590-11603330 GCF_000151885.1 Dipodomys ordii | reverse complement strand
GGACATCTCACCAAAGGTAGTTCATTTGGAGCATTTATAATTCAGCATTCTTCTTCTAAATGCATCAAAAACCTGAGAATGGCATCAACTAGTCATGCTTTCCTCCCTCAGCAGCCCTCCTGTTCTCACCTGTGGGAATCTGTAGAGGTCCAACACTGTTGCATACTGGGAAGAGATTTGGCCTGCTGGTCCAGTCAGTGTTACTACAGTCTGACTTTCTCTCTTGCAGTCATAATTCAGGATAAAATCTTTCCCAGAGAGGCCTAAGACAAGATTTTTATACAGCACATAGTATCTTATTCCATGTGAATGGGCAGAAAATCCCATAGTGATGTTAGGCAAAAGATGAGGATTTTTGTTGATCTCTTCAACAGCAAAAGCCAAAGCTAGAATAAACTGGTAGTTGTTGAAGTTATAGCTGTAGAGAGGCACAGGAAGTATCTTCAATCTTAAGCATTGACTTGAGGGAATAAATGTTTGTTTAGAAAAGAACATGCATATATTGAAAACTTACTCCTAACATGTTGAATTAGGATATGATTGTTTTGGGAATTTTTTGTCAGCTTTGTGGCTTGTATGCTGGCCTGGGCCCTGTCCATGAGCTCTTCAGCTCAGGGCAAGTGCTCTACCACTTGAGCCACAGAGCCACTTCTGGTTGTCTGGTGTTTATTTGGAGATAAGAGTTTCATGGGCATTCCTGCCAGGGCTGGCTTTGAATGGAAATCTCTTATCTCAGCCTCCTGAGTAGCTAGGATTGCAGGTGTGAGTCACCAGCACCTGGCACAATATGTGTTTTAAGTAGGTAATTCATTTTGAGTGGATCATGAAAGTGTTTCTCATGAATTAGATTTATACTCTCATAAGCGAACTTGCATTTCCCCTTTTTCAAATATGGTCAACACAGTTTTTTTTGTACTTGTTCTTGAAACATGAGACATTTTCTCATGAATAACCAACCAGTCCATGCTTGAAGGTTGCTTTTGTAAATAATACAAGAAGCAAAGTAAATCCTATTATCACGCTAAAGTTGATATTCTTTCCTTCTGTTGGAGGATAACCTTACTCAATTAATGTCTTACTTTGTGTGAGAAAGAATTATGCAAAGCAAGAGCACACATGAGAATAATACTCTTTTCAGAAAAAGCAAATTAATGAAAAAAACACCTCCCAGAACAGTAGCAAAAGTTGTAGGCAGGAGAACTAAATTCTTACTTAATGAAACAAAGGAAAATTAGATGCATTGACAAATAGAAAATGAACTATTTGGAGGAAAAATGCAAGCCAAATAATTTCTGAAAAAACAAAAAGGTAAGATCAACAGGTATATTTCAGATATTGTAGGGAACCTGAGAAGAAATTGAGCGGTTATTAAAGAGAAGTCATATAATAAAACATAAAGCCAGTTAAAATAAATATTTTATGAATATCTGATAATAAATTATATTTACAAAAGACAGGCTCAAATTATTTCTCCTAAAAAACATTTCTACATACATTTCTGACATACATTTTTGGCCTGAGGTGTCTATGAATTCACATGTTCAATGGACCATTAATATGGAAAATGTTCAGGTTTTCTAGAGAAAAAATATTCTAAGTGTTTGGGGAAGCATATTCCCAAGTCATGAAGTTGTTTGTTGCAGTTGTTGATTTGATTTGTGCACATAAATGTTTGGACGAGTTCCTAACGTTGTCTAATGGATGAATTAGCAAAGAGGAGAAAATCTGAGGTACGACAACTGTATTGTGTCAGGTACAAGTAGGATTTCCCAAGCCAAACTATGTACAGAGCCACCTCTCAGGCCTCCAGTATTCCCTCTGAATAGAGCAATTAAGAAAAGACAGCACTAAGCCAAAGCCAGCAGCCTCACCTGGCTTCTTCTAAGCCTTCAGAATACAGGATTTCATAGGCTACCATCACATATGAGAGGAAGCTACCTCCTTGTCTAGAAAAGAATGCTGCCATAGCTCACCTGATTCCCCTGGAAGATCACTGTCAATTCTGCATCGCTCTGTTGGTCTATTAGAAGACCATCTCTGGGCTGTGATACATTGAATAAATAATAATGTTTGATATCCTACAGTGCTCATTCTGTACTGATATAAAGTGACATTAGATGACAGCATGTACCTGGAATAAGAACTCTATTAAATGTTTCAGCCATTATCTGACAGACATCATTTTCTTCCAGTAACTTTCTACCCATTAACTGGTATTCTGAATTCTTAATGGAAGTTCCTTTTGCCATGCTGTGCTAAAAATTTAGGAACATGTATTTTATTCACGCTAACCCTCATCACATTCATCTAAATAGTTAAGGGAAATCCTTCATGTAGAAAAGATAATTTCTAGCCACTTCCAGACAAAAGATTTTACTCTAGGATACCTGGTTGTCAGACCAGACTCCAATGACATCCACACACAGAACTTGTACATCTCAAAGTAGCAATGAAACATCCATCAGCAGAAGACACAACATCAATGACATTACACAAATATATATGTAAAACAGGCATATAAATATTTACTATTAATTCATTGGGAAATGGGTAAACTCGGTTCTGTTGGTCCAAAGAAATATATCAAACAAGTTATGTGTAACACATCAGAAAAGTTCAGACATGCTGTAAATCAGATAAGAGATCATTTCTGTTCTGGAGCATGAGCAGATACCACAGGGAAAGCTTGACTTCCCACACTGAGAAAAGGATGCAAACAATAGATGTTCCAAGTCATATTTTTCATTCTAATAGGCCTGAAATTAGAATGCTAATTTCTGCTAAATTCTGCCATGTGCACTTGTAAAGGTAATCTCCTGGGGTACAATTCGTGTAGATATATAAATACTGAGAATATGTATACAATTAAACCAGATTCAAAGTGTTAAGGGTAAACTCTAGGCAATGCCTCTCTTCAGGTTTGACAGAATGTCCTCTGCTACCTGAATCACCGCTGATGTGAAGTTCTGACCTTGAAATAGTAACTGTATCTTTCCAATAAGAATTATTTCTCATACAGATGAGTACCAATATGCTGATCAACAGATATTAGAAATCATAATTATGTAAGAAGGTATCTGCTTCTTGATTATGGTGAAATAGATGTTCCTGTACCTTTTTAGTTCAAAACTCATGCCAATGGCTTGATTTGCAATGACACAATGAGAAACAAGGTAGAGGCATTACAGTGAGGAGAGTTTTCAATCCTGGGAAGGAATGCTAAGTCCAAGAAAATTAGAGGTAATTTATATAACAAGAAATGTACACATTACTTGACTTAGTAGGAAATGGTAAGCCCTCTGTATATCATCTTTTCAGTAGCACTTCAAAAAAGAAATATAAGGCTATTTTTAGTTAAAAGTTGCATAGTAGCAAATGGTAGAAATTATAGAGTGCATTAATTGACCAATGGCCTACTCAGACTGAAAATCAAATAGAGAATAAGTATAAAATTCAAAAGTCACTTACCTCGCCTCCTCAGTATACCTCTCTGCTTTGGGAGGACGACATTTTGCTGTTACATAGGAGAGGGGGAAAAACCCAGTAATGGACACATCTCCACTCACATATGCGACTTCCTTCTTGTTGAGTAAGCATTCCTCTTCACTGAGGGAACTGACAAGAAATGGAAGTTGTAGTACAGCTGATGTAAAAAGCAAAGGAAACATCATAGAATGGCATGTAAGACCTATTTATGAACATATGTGCATCTTATGATAACCAGCAAATAAGTAAATATGCCATGAATATAAGAATGTATAAGAATGCCTAGGATGTCCACTCTGGCCCACCCCCATTTCTTTTATCATAACCTGCTCTCTTTCCCCAGACAAATGCTGTGTTCTTTCACCCCTGGGCTCTGCATCTGAGGTCCTATCTCCAAGTCAACATGAGATGCAAAATATTTTGATGGTTCCCTTCTCCACTCCCAGGTGTTATAATTTCATCAAGACCAAAGGGTGTAAGACTCCAGAGATGGATGGAAATTGGTTGGAATTGGCTCTGAGGTAGTAGTGAGAAACTTTGCAAATAAAGCCTCATGTAAAAGTTCTGAATCTAACTTGTAATGTGAGGTGCAAGAGAAAGTAGACAGAAAGTGTTATTCAAATAAAGGCCCTATCCAAGTCATTGACCATCACCCTCCACAATCAAAGGTGGGAAACCTGCCACACCCACGGCTAAAGCCAGTGAGAGAACATTGCTGGTATGAGCCATACAGGTATCCATACCCATTTGAATATGAGTTTGTGTAATAATCCTTCTCTGTGCCTCAAACAAAGAAAATAGTACAAAAAAACTCTAGTTCCTACCACTCTAAATAGTTTGCACATACATGAGCCATCAGAAGACTCTCTGCACAACGAACATAGAGATTTTTTTTTGTGAAAATCCCATAGAGAGGGTTTCCAATTATACGAGCAAGGTAATGAGTAAATTTCTTATCAAACATTGTTTCCTCCTCCTTTGTTTCCCCTTCCCATCCCTTCCCATCTGGCCCCCACCTCACCTGTCCCCCCCTCTCTGTGCCAAAGTTGTAAAGTTCTTTTTTTGACATAGCAACTTGTACATCTCATTGAAGCAATGGGTCCACTTGTATCCCTATTTAAACAATTTTTTCCCTTCCCCTTCATTAATTATACCAAAACAGGGTTATGCCCTGGGAGATGGACATACAAAGCAACAAAGAAATATCTTATAAATATTTTAGAAACAATAGCAAGAAAGAAAAAGCATTGAGTCCTTATCTTGGGGTTCATTTTGCCTACCATCTACTTATCTGACCGTTTCTGCTTGTCTGAGACAAATACTAGTTATCGCAAATAAGAGAAACCATGGGACCTATGTTTCTTTGGGCCTGGCTTAATTCACTTAATATAATTTTTCCCAAGTCTTTCCATTTCCCAACAAATGGGGCAATGTCATTCTTTCTGATGGAGGCATAGAAACTTTTCAAAGCAGTGAAGCACTTTTACGTAATGCTGTTCTTTTGGGAACTTTCCTAACAAATGGGAGGTACATTCTTTCTAATGGAGGCATAAAATTCCTATATCTGTGTGTGTGTGTGTTTGTGTGTGGGGTGGTGGGTGGGGGGGTGGGTGTGGGTGTATCACTTTCTCTTGATCCATTCATCTAGTGAGGGGCATCTGAATTTTTTATATGTTAGCTATGATGAATAATGCTGCGATGAACATATGATGAATAATGCTGGTATCTTTAGAATGGCCTTGTTTGTGATCATTTCGGTAAATGCCCAGAAGTGGGATTGCTGGGTCATAGGGGAATTCTATGTTGAGTCTTTTGAGCAACCTCCTTACTGCATCCAAAGGGGTTGAACACGTTTACACTCCCACCAACAATGCAGTACCATTCTCTTTTGGTCACATCCCCTCCAGCATCTGTTAGATTTCTTGATTATTGCCATTCTACCTGGGGTGAGGTGGAATCTCAAAGTTGGTTTGATTTGCATTCCTTTATGGCTAGAAAACCTGAGTATTTCTTCATGTGTCTATTGGCCATTCTAATTTGCTCCTCAGAGAACTCTTTCTTTAAGCCTTCAACACACTTATTAATAGGGCAGTTGTTTGCTACTGGTACAAAAATATACCTGAGGACAATGGAATAGAAGTGAAGACCCAGAAATGAACCCACAGAACTATAGTCACCTAAACTCCAATAAGGGAGCTAAAACAATACAATGGAAGAAAGACAACCTCTTCAGTAAATATTTCTGGCAAAATTGGTTAAACCCCTGTAGAACACTAAAGCTAAATCCTTATATATCACCCTGGACCAGAATCAACTCCAAATGGATCAAATACCTCAAAGTCAAAGCAGAAACCATGAATACATTACAGGAAGGAATAGGAGAAACTCTAGAGCTCCTTGGCATAGGAAGAAATTTTCTTAAGAAAGACCTAGACACACAACAAATCAAAGAAAGGTTGGACAAAAGGGATCACATAAAGCTGCAGAGTTTCTGCATGCCAACGGACATAGCTAGCAAGATCAATAGAAAGCCCACAGACTTGGAGATCTTCACTAGCCATACAACAGACAAGGACCTCATATCTAAAATATACTTAGAAATAAAAAAAAATGAATCCCTGATAAATCCTTAAAGAGACAATGTATTCTAATTTCTATTCTTTGGGGAAATGTCCAAGAGTTCTATTGCTAAATAATAGGGAAATTCTATGTTTAGTTTTTTGAGCAATCTCCAAGTTGCCTTCTACAGTGGTTAAACCACCAATAGAGTAAAGGAATTGTTTTCCACACTCACATTAGTGAGTGGTGATTAACAATTGTATAAAGACATAACAGAGCATGGAGGTGAAACCTATAGTCCACCTACTGTTGGGTCTTCATCAATCCCGCAGAAGACACGGGGTCTGAGGAAAGGTAAGTGCGCCACTTGCGCATTCCCCAGCTTCCCCTAGCCCTGGAGACAGTCAGAGGCAGCAGGGAGTCAAGTCAAGCAGGAACTCGTTTATTACCACACAGCAAGCTCTTTTTAAACCAAAAAACCGCACAGCATAAAAGGGGAGGAAAAGAAACCAACCAATCACTGTAAAGGTCACCCTATCATGCACCTAAGCTTTCTATACTTTCCCTGCTGTCCATGAGTTGTTCATGCACTGACGTCACTTCACCTGATCGTGGTATCCAATCAGATTTTAATGTAAACATCTCAGGCTCTGCCCACTCAACTTCCTCTCAGCCCCATCTTTGCTGCCCATGTGCCCCATAGATTTCCCCTTTTTGTTTTAATGGCAGACCCACCTCTTTGCTGAGGTTCAGGTTAGGGTACCTCTTACGAGGTTGGCCCAATTGGCACTTCCTCTTTCCAAGGTTCACCTACGATGGGGGTAATTTTCAGCATTGAGCTTATCATAATGGATGCGGAGAGCCATGAGATGGAACTCTTGGGCTCTATCCTTTATGATATAACTGCAGCCCCCACATCCTGCCCACCTCCCAGTTAGTTATCCTTTTTCCCTCCTCTGTAAAGGTTATTTTAACAGGATTACATTGGTAAGAAGCGCATCGGCCATGCAGGGGGTTCGAGGCAAGTCTGGAGGGCGAGATTCGCTGGACAAGGATAGGGCCTTTGTGCGTGATCCAAGACCCTGTCCTCATGACCTCACATCCCCACTTAGCACAGTAATAGATATCAGCCCCACCACAGTTAGAAATGTCCAAAGCAGTTCGATTACTTCCGGAGCATATATAAAAGTTAGTATCTCATAAGGTTGCGTTCTTTAAAACATGGGAGCAGCCTAGGGATTGGGGGTCCCACACATGAGGCACGGTACATTCTCATGGGCCCCCACACTAGGGGGGGGTGTTCCAATCTTTAACATCCCAGGATCCTCTAGCCAGGACACAGAGGTCAAAATGAAGGTCAGGCCACCAGGTCAAAGGGACAGCTTCTCTTGTGGTGCTATTGATGATTTCTCCATTGCCAGCGCTGATCACTGCCCAGGTTACCCGTTGAGCTTGATGTGGATTCCGTAGGGCCATTGCTGGGACTGGGAGGGTCAGGACAGCCAACAGATGGAGTATCACCATCTGCAATTGTTAGGGAACATAAGAGCTTCTCAAGGGCTGGTTGCCTTGGGGATGGTTAGTAGTTATCTTTTTAGCTTTCCCTCTTTTAAACATAAGCCGCAACCACCATAGCCGTTTTCTTTCCTTTTTGGTTAGTTTATCCTTTTTCATAAGGGCAACCATCTCTTTCGACTGGGAGTTGCCCCCTACCCCAATATCGGGGGCCTGTGTGGAAGCTTCTAGTCCGAGGGCACTTTCTCCTCCCTGAGTACGGTTCGATCTGCCCCCCATGTCAATTAGGCAGTGAAACCGATTCCTGCCTATAAAAATACTCATTTTAGGGCAGAGTCCTTCTGCCAGGGGACAGTCCAATGGGCCTGGGTCATCCTGCCATGAGGCTGCCTGGGCCTCACAGCAGAGGGGGTTCCTCCTTGAGTTAACGGGGCTGGAGGACGCCCCTCCCTAGTTTAAAGTCTTCCCTTCTGAATCAAATTTGAATCGACAATCCTTTTTCCAATGGTATCCCTTCTTGCACCTGGGGCAGGGTGTAGGGGGCAGTTTGGACCCCCAGGCTGGTTGGGGGGGGAGGGTAATTGTTGTGGACAGTCCCCCTTAACGTGCTCCTCCTGTCTGCATTTAAAACAAGTCCCTCTCCCTGATGGCCTTGGAGTCCCTTGGCCCTGGCCTGCCAGTGCCTGGGTGATAGCCTCAGTCATTGCAGACGTCCGAGCTTGTAAAGCTAACGCTAGTGATTGGGACTGGTACTGTTGCGTTCCCACATCCTGCGAGGCCACAACCCATCTGCTCAGGGAACTATCTCTCAATCTCACACAAGCCGTGTGATGGTCTGCATTCATCCCTTCCCAAACCAGTAGCTTTACAAACTCATCTCGGAGGTCCCCTGCTGGCAGCTTATGATGAACACTCTGTTGGACTAGGTCTATAAAATCAGGTAGAGGTTCACCTGGTTTTTGTCTCACTCCTGCTATGGGGGACTCAGTAGGCCCTTCATCCAGTTTGTACCACGCTGCAAGTCCTGCCTGCCTCACCTGATCACAGTACGGACCAGGTATTTGTAGCCTGTTGGATGCCAGTGGTGTACCCTTCCCCCATCCCTGTTAACATGGTGTAAGTAATAGGTATCGCGGGTTGAGCCTGCTGGTTATTCTGTGCCCGAACTCTGCATTCCTCCTTAAAGAAAGCATACCACACCACTTGATAAACTGAGAACTGGTGAGGATGGCTTTGGCCACATCCAGCCAGTCCATAGGGACACACGGGTGATAAGCAATGTCCTGTAATAGGGTGTGGGCCC
Organism: Dipodomys ordii; assembly: GCF_000151885.1. NCBI lineage: Eukaryota > Metazoa > Chordata > Mammalia > Rodentia > Heteromyidae > Dipodomys > Dipodomys ordii. Next base: position 11,594,467 of record NW_012267283.1, on the reverse strand, counting down.
AAGGAGAGTTCAGTCCATCCTCCGCCACCACCTTGCAGAGCTCTTTAAGATCCTTAGCTTCCCATGGATACCATTCCAAGGGTCTGTTAGCTCCTGGTGCCAGATTGACCAGATATGCTTGGGGAAGTGAATCCTGTGGCCCAGGGTCCGGGCTTCTGGGTGGCCCTTCCTTTATAGGGTAAGCTTCTGTGTAGGTTACTTCCCCAGCACTCAGCCCCTCCATGGAAGGTCAGTCATAGGGATCCAGATCTCACAGGTCCCTCTGTAGGGCTGCGTAGGGCGCCATACCTTCCCCCCTTTCGGGGGCATAGGGTGGGGACCATCAAGGGCACCCAAGTGGGGAGGTAGCCTTCACCTCGTTTTGACTTCCACTGTGCATGCTTCTGTCTGATCAGTGTGTTCTCAGTCAAATTTGGCCCATTCCTTTTCCTGCTCACTTCCCAAGTCCTCCTTCTGCGAGACAGAATTACCAATACTAAGGGTTTCACTTACCCTGAGAGACCGTTTAGCCTCGGCTGGTATATTTTCCTTTCGTGCCCCACGTTGGGCGCCCGATGTTGGGTCTTTGTCCGTCCCACGAAAGACGGACTGAGTCCAAGGAAAGCAGAAAAAGCCGGAAGTGGTGCTGTGGCTCAAGTGGTAGAGTACTAGTCTTGATCTGAAGGGCTGAGGGATAGCACCCAGGCCCAGAGTTCAGACCCCACGATCGACAAAAAAAAAAAAATCTTATTGTATCTATTCCTCTGTTATCTTTCTAAATATAAATGTCTGATCCCAACGATCACATGAATCATTATGTGTCTGACAGTTTTCCTAGTACTAACATATTGCATTAATGTGCTAGAATTGTTACCATTGGTTTATTACTATTATATAAATTATGTAGATCACTGTGGGATAAGCGGAATCAAGACCTCTAAAAAGAAAACTACAAAGCCTTGAATAAAAATATAGAATTAGAATATTGACAACTTCTGGTGTTTATCAATGGGCAGGAGGAAGGCCTTAAAGGTCAACAATGAAATTATTTGAAGATTTTATGAACACACAAGTTTGACACAACTTGTTTATCACAATGGAATTTAATCTATTAATAAAGGGAGTCTCACAAAAATGTGTTTGTGAATATGCAAAGTCTAGGTCAGTGTAAATGCCATTGTGGTAAATGCAAATTAGAGTTGCCCTGTAGATCACAGCATGGGATGCTAAAAGAGCAAAAGAAAATTTCCCTTCTATTTACATTGGCATATAACCAAAGTAAATAAAATCAGCACAATGAAAATACAATGCAACATGCTATTGTAACACATTCACACTACCTAAATTTGTATGTTTTTGTAAGAAAGAAGAAGCATAAAACAATACCTAAATTTGTATATTTTTGTAAAAAAGACAGAAGCATAAAACAATTATATATATACATATATATATATATATATATATACCCACACACACATACACAGTATGACTCTGTCTAAATTTCATACATATCAACTGGGAGCCAGTGGCTTACTTTTGTAATCCTAGCTAGTTGGAACCCAAATTCAAATGTTTTAGCCTTATGTTTGTTTAACTTAGTTTTTGTAGGAATTATGCCACCATGATTTCATTAACATGTTTATATGCATATGTAAACTAGCATTTATATTTATAATTAGGATCTAACTTCCACATATCAGAGAAAACATCATCTTTGTAATCGCTGACCTGGACTTACTTATGGAAAATTTTTCAAGAGCCATTCATTTCTCTACAAATAACATAATTAACTTTTTGCATAGATGTGTAAAACTCCAATATGTTTTTCTGCTCTGTTTCCATGATGTGTCTATGGGGAAATAGTACAGCAACAAACGCTGTTGTGCCTTACTCTATCTACATGTGCATATTGTGTAACACTGCCCAAAAGTGGTATTGCTAAATAACAAGGGAGTTCTGGCTTAATTTTCTTGAGGAATCTCCAAACTGCCTTCTATATTGGAAGCAGTTGGTTATATACTCATCAACAGTGTAAAAGAATTCCTTCTCCCCATTCTTGTTAGTAAGTGGTGATTAAAAAATTCTGTCTAGAAGGAGATAATTGATCATGGATGTAAAACCTATTGTCCACCAACCAACTTCCATTCAGTATTATATTATGAATTCAACAACTTCCACATAAAGTTGAGCTGTGTGCCTGGAGCTTACCTACATCTAATTTTCAATGATTTATGAGAGAGAAAGGGTAAAAAATACATGGAGGAAGATTGTAAGAGAATAAAAAATTACCAGTAAATAAGATATATATAAAATCTACAAATAAGACATTTAAAGCCAACAAGATTTTCAAATAGTAAAATATATATCTATCATAGCAAAATCAAATACATAATGATTAGACTATTAAGGACTGGGGATATATAAAATTCTCAAAAATGAATTGAGACAGTGAAGGAAAAAAGAAAGTGAAGCAAAAGAAGACTAAATAATACACCCAAAAGTAGATAAGAAAGGTGGAAAGGGGATACCATGAACAAAATGCATTGCATTCAGAACTGGCAGCTCCGTTGTACAATTACTTCCAAGATAATAAACAGTTAAAATAGAAAAGTCAGGGAAAAATAAGTTGAGAATCATCTGGAATACAATCAGGGTAAATGGAATAATAAGAACAATTTAATGTTTATCAACAAATAGTCAATTTGCAATGAACATCAAAAAACTAGGAGAATGAAGCTGGGTGTTGGAGGCTCACGCCTGTAATCCTAGCTACTCAGGAGGCTGAGATCTGAGGATCGCGGTTCAAAACCAGCCCAGGCAGGAGAGACCGTGAGACTCCTATCTCCAATAAACCACCAGAAAACCGGAAGTGGCGCTGTAGCTCAAGTGGTAGAGTGC
>NW_012267283.1:11589435-11591540 GCF_000151885.1 Dipodomys ordii | reverse complement strand
GAGCTGAGGTACAGTGCCCAGGCCCAGAGTTCAGGCCCCACGACTGGACCCCCCCCCAAAAAAAGAAATAAAGTATTTCTTATATGAAAAATGAACAATTGTGCACAAAATATTTGAAGTAGACAAATTTTGAATTATTGCTTGCCTGTTACAAATTTAAATACAAAATCAATAAGTGCAAAATCGAAAGGGTGAGCACTGACATGTTAACAGATAGCTCAAATGAATACAATATAAGTAATGAATTCATTAAAAATTCACTCTTGCCAATCTGTTTTATCAGGTAAAATTCTACATGTTTTAAAAACTATTTCAAAGGCAGACGGGTGATGGTGGCTCACAACTGTAATGCAAACTACTTAGGAGGCAGAGATCTGAGGATCCCAGTGTGATGCCAGCCTGGACATGAACAACCATGAGACACTTATCTCCAATTACCTACCAAGAAAAACAAGAAGTAGAGTGTTTGCTTAAATGGTCAACTACTCACATTGAGCAAAAGAAGCCTAGGCCCTGAGTTCAAATCTAAGGGATGGCACAAAAAAATCAAAAACAAAAGCCATCAGAGACAGCTAAGCTGAGTAAGCTTTAAACTTTCTCTCTCTATTTTATTCTATTTTATTTTATTTTATTTTATTAGTGGTGGTGGTGGTCATCGGGCTGGAAATCTGGGCTGGGTGCTCTCCCTGAGCTTTTCATCTCAAAGCTAGAGCTTTACCACTTAAGCCACAGTTCCACTCTCAGTTTTCTGAGTGGTTTATTGGAGATAAGAGTCTCAAGGAGTTTCTTACTATTGCTGGATTTGAATCTCCATCCTCATATCTCAGTTTCCTGAGTAGTTAGGATTACCGGTGTGAGCCACTGGCACCAGGCATCACTTTGTCTGTTAAAAATCTCTGTCTTGACTACCTAGTTTGGTTTGAATGAATCCCTCTTACAATGTCAGTTTGCTGATAGCACTTACTTGCCAGTGTAAATCCTTCACCGGGAAAGGGGAAAACTGAAGTTTTCTTCCATTTCCCACTGGCTGTGCTTCTGCTTGACCAATAAGCATCTCATGAAGGGCCTGAGCCACAGCATACACAGCATTATATATATAGTAACTCTCTTCCATCATGCCTATGTCAAAAAGGTACCTAGGCAACCAATCCAAGGATGCATTGGCTGGACAGTTCTTCCAAGTGACAAAACTAGACTCAGAAAATGTGCACTTAAAAAAGCGAATCCACACCAAATCAAGGAAATAGTCTTTTGGGTATTTGGATAGGTTAGCAGTTTTGATAAAATTGTTGAAACCAGAAATCTCTCCATGGTGGTGTGAGAAAATGAGAGGTGCATGGAGTGAATGTAACAAAAAATATTTCATCACATACAGAAATGTACTAAGGGAGATTATGACCCAGACGGTTCCTAGACTTAAAAATCTTGTGAAATGAACATTTAACAAGTTGACCATGAACTCATTGTCACCATAAAGGAGAACCACATTTGTGAGTGAATTTCTAATTTTCTGATGAAAGGATACATAATCGGTTACTTCATGAAAGAAAGAAAGTGGTAGTATGTGTTCAAAAGCTGTACAGATTTTGTAGTTGTTCATCTCTTCTCTCAATTGGGGCAGCATCCACAAACCATTCTCATCTTCTGAGATCAACAGACCCACCCACTTCCAGCTGAAATGAACCATCAAGGAAACCATGGCAAAAGCTAGAGATGTGTCCTTGGGGGCTATCTGATAGACAGAAGGAAACAGGTGATGGTCACTCAGGACGGGATCAAAACGCCCAAAGTTCAGCTAGAAGGAAAAGAAAATGTGAAAGTGAGCAATTGGATTGACATAAACCACATCCTCAGTCCTGATGTGCATTAAGCAACACCTGAAATGATAAAAAGGGTTTTTTATCCCACCTTTATTGGCATCTTCAATTCCTTAGGCCTATGTAGAAAATGAAAGAACCAGGTAAGAGATGGAGGTATTCCTGTGGTCTGCTATAGGCTGTTCTTACACTAAAGCAAGCCCATACGGACATCTCACCAAAGGTAGTTCATTTGGAGCATTTATAATTCAGCATTCTTCTTCTAAATGCATCAAAAACCTGAGAATG
>NW_012267283.1:11532414-11587653 GCF_000151885.1 Dipodomys ordii | reverse complement strand
AAAAAAAAAAAAAAACTAGGAGAATGAGTAAAAAATCTTTTATGATTTAAAGTACTTTCCCAAACCTAAACTAGGATCTGAGGAGAAAATTAGTAGAGACGTGTTACAGAGGCTCTGTGATTTTAGAAGGACCTATATTTAATATTAAGAAGGTTTTTTTCTCCAAGAATGTGTTTTGCCCTGTATTCCATGCAGAGAATTTCTCTCTGGCCTCAACAAGATGATGTAGCACTTAGGGACAAAGATGCAGCCTAACAGGCCAGCACTGGAGGCTAAGATGGAGAAGACCTCCACGGCCACCATGGTTTTCCCCTTGGTGCTGTGGTAGACAGGCAAGAAGGTGACCCACACACTACAGAACACCAACATACTGAAGGTCAGGAACTTGGCCTCATTGAAGGTGTCAGGCAGTTTCCTGGCCAAGAATGCCACAGTGAAGCTTGCCAGGGCCAGGGAGCCCAGGTATCCCAGGACACAATAGAAGGCAGTGGCTGAGCCTATGTTGCACAGGATGATAATGTGGCCATGTTCTGAGTGTGCATCAGTGTCAACAAATGGAGGAGAAGTGCCCAACCAGATTCCAGACAGAATGAGCTGGATCAGCGTACAGATGGGAATGATGAAGTTAGGCATTCCTGACACCAGCAACCACCGCATCCTTCTCCCTGAAGAAGTGACAGAGAAGGCCAGAACCACAGTAACGGTTTTGGCCAAGACAGTGGAAACAGCCACAGTGAACACAACTCCAAATGTGGTCTGCTGGAGGACACACGTGGCTGTGTTGGGATGTCCAATGAAGAGCAAGGAGCAAAGAAAGCAGCAGTTGAGGGAGATGAGCAAGATGTAGCTGAGAGCCCTGTTGTTGGCCTTCACAATGGGAGTGTTGTTGTGCTTTGTAAAAATCCCAATAACAGCAGTGGTAAGCGCAGAGAGGCAGAGAGCTAAGCAGACTAGAGTCATCCCCAGAGGGTCCCTAGAGTCCAGGAAGCTCTCAGATTTCAGCAGGCAGAGGTTTTTCTCTGTGTTGGCATACTGATGATCTGGGCACCTCACACACTGCTCCAAATCTGGCAAGAAGTGGTATTACCATCAGTTGTGTAGTAGTTACCTTGCTTCTCTGTCCTTCCTCTAAAGAACTTAATTTGTTGAGCTTAACCCAGTGTTCTGTGTTGTTGCTTTCTAAACCAAAGTTACAAATTCTATGAAGCATGCAATTCAATGTGAGTCCTGATCATGTCATCATAATAAGTTTTCTTACTTTTCATTATTTTCATGAAATCATTTTCCATTATCAAAATGGAAATCTATCTCACATAATTAACATACCACGAGTAATAATCGGTGCAGTTCCTTCAGAAACCACATACTTTATGAGAAATGTGCACATTTAATTTGGGGCATGAATATATACATTACAGAGAAACAGAAGTAATCAATAATCTTCATTATCTTCCCTAGATTTCTCCATCTCAGAATTTTTCAAAGCAAATATGGTAGTTTGATGGATTTTTCATTGACTCACTACCCAATTTTGATAACAGTGACATTACAAAATGTGATTCTTTAGGCTGGGAAGTTGGCTCAGTGATAGAGCACTTGCCTTGCATGCCTTAGGCCCTGGGTTCGATTCCTCAGCACCACATAAGCAAAAAGAAAAAAGCTGGAAGTGGCGCTGTGGCACAAGTGGTAGAGCGCTAGCCTTGAGCTGACAAGCTGAGGGACAGCGCCCAGGCCCAGAGTTCAGGCCCCATGACCGGAACCCCCCCCAAAAAAATAAAAAATAAAATAAAATATGATTCTTCCCACCCAATATAAGCTTCATATTTACTCTTACTTCTATCCTCTTATTTTTACCTCATTTTCTACAATATCTAAAGCCTATCACAACAATAATTTTCTCTTAATATTTCATATTTTATCAGGTACTAATAACATTTCTAAAAAATATACTTTATGACTTATAATTTCAAGGTACAAATAAATCACTTGTGAACCTTACACTCTTCATTCTCTAAATATTGAAATATATATTCAAAAATGTCTAGAATGATTTTTAACAATAAAAATAATTAGCATATACCGTCCTTTCAAATTAATATGCTCTTTCAATATCCTTTATCCAAAATGCTGCATTTTCTAGGATTGTAGCAAAGAGTTAAAGTGGTCCTCTTGAGTTTAATTTTTTGCTACACAATATATTTTGCCATATTACAGAGAATATTTCAACATGTTATTTGGTGGAATGGATATCATGTACATGGAAACTGGTCCACAAAACTTGCCCAAATCTTTTATACCTCTTCAGGTGTTGTGAATTTTCTGGAAGGATTTTATCTTTTTCTAACATGTAAATTCTTACCTAATAAAAGGAAGGCTTTTGTCTCAGTATGCTATCTATCATGGATCGTTTCTTTCTTTTTTGTGGGGCTTGAACTCTGGGCTTGAGCGCTGTCCTTGCGCCCTTCAGCTCAAGGCGAGCACTCTACAGCTTGAACCACATCGCCACTTCCAGTTTTCTTGTGGTTAATTGGAGATAATAGTCTCACGGACTTTCCTGCCCGGGCTGGCTTTAACTACTAGCCTCAGATCTCAGCCTCCTGAATAACTAGGATTACAGGCGTGAGCCACCAGCGCTATCTCCGTTCCTATTTTCTACCATTGATTAAGTAATACTAAGAAGATGTTACTTCAATACTTACACACTTACCTGTCCTGTTAGAAATCTCATTCACAGGGCAAGGGATACAATCAAAGCAACAGACAGACCTTCCCTCCTGAAGGGATTTTCTGAATCCAGGACCACAATTATCATTGCAGTCAGATGGCGCAGTCTAAAAAAAGCAGATTAGTGTTGATGACAGACAGGTTACTTATAATTAATACACTCAGACTCTAGTGTTGGAAGCATTTTGATCATTTAGAATCAAAACTTCTGTATAGATGCAGGTATATATATATATATATATATATATATACATATAATTGGATGATATTATTTCATGTATTTTAATAAGCTCAAAGAAAAATGTTTTAAATCCTTCCTCTGCCCTTCTTAAAGGAAAATGTAGGAAAAGTAGCCATTCTTCTTAAGATAGGAAATCATCTAAAATAACAAACAACTGGAAAATTGATGAATGAAATTAAACATTGTACCTTATAAATTGACTTTCAAAGATACTGTGTTACAGTGATATGGAGCTTTATAACACAGATAATATTTATATTTGGAATACATAAGAGAAAAATATTAAGAAATAACTTGGCAAATAAATACGCTCCATATGGACCCATTAATCAATTACCTCATAAAAATGTTCTAAATGGGCTGGATTCTGGTGGCTCACACCTGTAATCCTAGCTACTCAGGAGATGGAGGTATGAGGATCACAGTACAAAGCCAACCTGGGCAAGAAAGTCCATGAGATTCTCATCTCCAATATATCACCAGAAAACCAAAAGTGGCACTTTGTCTCAAGTGGTAGAGCACTAGTCTTGAGCTGAAGAGCAGAGGGATAGCACTCAGACACACAGTTCAAGCCCCATGACAGAGGAAAAAATATTCTAAATGGGAAGTTGGTAACTTACATTACTGCATTATTAATGAAGACAAGAGGAATAAATTCTAGCAAGACATTTTGTTCATTTATTCCAACTTCAGATCACCATTGTTTGATTCAACGAACCTCTGTAAATGCCATGGGCCATTCTATCATATCCTTGGATAGAGATAATTGATGCCCATGTGGTGCATATGGAGAGAAGTTTCCCACTTTCACCACTTGCCTAAGGCCTTCTGGAAAATTGCAAAGGTTCACAATGTCATACTCTGCCACCAATTTCTTTGTCCCATCCAAAATCACTTGGTCACCAGCAGGATTGTTGAAATGGATGTTCTTCAGAAAGGGGTGGAGCTAAAAGACAGGCATCAACCAGAGTCAAGTTAGTCAAAAGTTCACACAGAAAACTGGAAGAAAGAGTATGTATCACATTGACTTTTTTGTTTCTGTTTCAGAATCCATTTTTAACGGGGTAATGTAGCAGAAAAACTGAAAGTCTATGGAGAACTAATATAAAATAATGCTGATAACTTTTAAGACCCAAGTAACTGGCTACACAGGCACAGAGATTTCTTTTATGAGTAACTCCACTGTGTAATTCAGTAAAAAAAAATTATAAAAAACTACCTGAATTAGAATTAAATTATTTCACTTACAAAATATGAACAATTGTGCACAAAATACTGAGTTGAACCAATTTTTCATTATTGCTTGCCTGTTACAAATGCAAATAGAAAATCAGTAAGTACAAACTTGAAAGCTTGAGCACTGATGTGTTACACATAGATAGAATGAAAACAATAAGTAACAAATTATTTAAAAATAATTCTTACCACTGGTTTTATTCAAGTAAAATTCTACATGGTTTAAAAACTATTTCAAAAACAAACTGGGTGATGGTGGCTCACAATTGTAATCCAAACTACATAGGAAGCAGAGATCTGAGGATCCCAGTTTGAAGCCACCCTGGACATGAACAACCATGAGACATCTCCAATTACCTACTGAAAAAAATGAAGAGTTTTGCTTAAATGTTTGAATATTCACATTGAGCAAAAAAGAAGCCTAGGCCCTCAGTTCAAGGCTAAGAGCTGGCACTAAAAGATAAAAAACAACAATCATCACAGACAGCTAAGCTTAGTACAGCTTCTCAATTTGTCTTTAAAAAAATCTGTCTCCACTACCTGGATTGATTTGAACGAATCCCTCTTACAATGTCAGTTTGCTGATAGCATTTACTTGTCAGTGCAAATTCTTCACCTGAAAAGGGGAAAACAGAAGTTTTCTTCCATTTCCCACTGGCTGTGCTTCTGCTTGACCAATAAGCATCTCATGAAGGGCCTGAGCCACAGCATACACAGCATTATATATATAGTAACTCTCTTCCATCATGCCCATGTCAAAAAGGTACCTAGGCAACCATTCCAAGGACGCATTGGCTGGACAGTTCTTCCAAGTGACACAACTAGACTCAGAAAATGTGCAATTAAAAAAGCGAATCCACACCAAAGCAAGGAAATAGTCTTCTGGGTATTTGGATGGGTTAGCAGTTTTGATAAAATTGTTGAAACCAGAAATCTCTCCATGGTGGTGTGAGAAAATGAGAGGTGCATGGAATGAGTATAACAAAAAATATTTCATCTCATACAGAAATGTACTAAGGGAGTTTATGACCCAGATGGTTCCTAGACTTAAAGATCTTGTGAAATAAGCGTTTAAAAAATTGAACACGAATTCATTGTTACCGTAAATGACAACCACAGTTGTGAGTGATTTTCTAATTTTCCGATGAAAGGGTCGAAATACAGTTGCTTCATGATAGAAAGAAAGTGGTAGTATGTGTTCAAAAGCTGTACAGACTTTGTGCTTGTTCATCTCTTGTCTCAATTGGGGCAGCATCCACAAACCATTCTCATCTTCTGAGATCAACAGACCCACCCACTTCCAGCCGAAATGAACCATCAAGGAAACCATGGCAAAAGCTAGAGATGTGTCCTTGGGGGCTATCTGATAGACAGAAGGGAACAGGCGATGGTCACTCAGGACAGGATCAAAACGCCCAAAGTTCAGCTAGAAGGAAAAAAATTAAAAAGTCAGGAATTGGATTGACATAAACAGCATTAAGCAACACCTGAAATCATAAAAAGGCTTGTTTATCCCACGTTTAGTGGTGCTTCCTTTCCTGAGGCCTATGTAGAAAATGAAGGGACCAGGTAAGAGATGGAGGTATTCCTGTGGTCTGCTATAGGCTGTTCTTACACAAAAGCAAGCCCATACGGACATCTCACCAAAGGTAGTTCATTTGGAGCATTTCTAATTCAACATTCTTCTTCTAAATGCATCAAAAACCTGAGAATGGCATCAACTAGTCATGCTTTCCTCCCTCAGCAGCCCTCCTGCTCTCACCTGTGGGAATCTGTAGAGGTCCAACACTGTTGCATACTGGGAAGAGATTTGGCCTGCTGGTCCAGTCAGTGTTACTACAGTCTGACTTTCTCTCTTACAGTCATAATTCAGGATAAAATCTTTCCCAGAGAGGCTTAAGACAAGACTCTTATACAGCAAATGGTATCTTATTCCATTTGAATGGGCAGAAAATCCCATAGTGATGTTAGGCAAAAGATGAGGATTTTTGTTGATCTCTTCAACAGCAAAAGCCAAGGCTAGAATAAACTGGTAGTTGTTGAAGTTATACCTGTAGAGAGAGCACAGGGAATATCTTCAATTTCATGCATTGACTTAAGGGAATAAATGTTTGTTTAGGAAAATAAACATGCACAAATTGAAACCTTACCTCTAACATTAATTAGAATAGGAGATTTGGGTTTGTTTGATTTTTTTGTCAGTCATGGGCTTGAATTCTGGGCCTGAGCACCATCCCTGAGCATGTACTCTATCACTTGAGCCAAAGAGCCACTAATAGTTTTCTTGTGTTTATTTGGAGATAAGAGTCTCATGGACTTTCCTATTCAGGCTGGCTTTGGATAGCAATCCTCATGTCTCAGCCTCCTTAGTGGGTAAGATTACAGGCGTGAGCCACCATTGCCAGCAGTATGTGCGTCTTATGTAGGTAATTCTTTTTGAGTGAAATCATGAAAGTGTTTCTCATGAATGAGATTTATATTCTTACAAGAGAACAAAGAGAACTTGTATTTCCCCTCTGTCAAATATGTACAAAGCAGTTGGTACTAGTTTTGAAACATGAGACATTTTCTCATGAATACCTAACCAGTCAATGTCTGAAGGTTGTTCTTGTAAATGTAACAAGAAGCAAAGTAAATCCTATTATCATGCTAAAGTTGATTTTCTTTGGTTCTGTTGTAGGGTAACCTAATTCAGAGAATGTCTTTTGTGAGAGAGAATCATGTAGAGCAAGAGCACACATGAGAATGATTCTCTCCTCAGAAAAAGCAAATTGATGAGAAAAAGCTCCCAGAACAGTAACAAAATTGTAGGCAGCAGAACTAAATTCTTACTTACTTAAACAAAGGCAAATTAGATGCATTAATAAATAGAAAAGAAGCTAATTTTCCTTTTTCTGCATCAAATTTTTGTTCTCCCATATGACAGAGAAAAAGAATTAAATCCAAGCCTTTGACTACAAGGCAGGATACAAGTCAACCTTGGAGCTGCCTGTTTTTTTAAAATGTCAGACAAATACCATTAGAATAAGTATCTAAATTGCTAGTAGGCTAGGGGGTTCCAAAGTATCTCCTTAAACCCTTGGCAATGGTGAATAGAACATGAGGAATGGCAGTCAATCTCCTAAGGAGGAAGGCATGAAAATAATTCAGTGTTATTTCTCATAACACTTTTCCAGGACCACTAACTTTAGAAAAATTACCCAGTCATCCTGAAGGTGTTTCAAACAGCAGGAAAAGATTCAGCATTGGAAAATATGTTCTTTCTAAAATCATATTAAGGAAAATTTAAAAAATAAAAACAAGTCTAGGTCATAGTTCAGTTTTCTAATATACCATCATACATCATCAAATTCATTTGATTTATGGTAATTCCTTGAACAGAAACCATGAAAGTGGCATAAGTTGCTATGTTTCTTTCTTTGGCTTGATATTCACTGAACAGGAGGATTTATCCAGCCACACTAGTTTTAAATACTAATGGTGAAAAATAGATCTTCAAACATAACAAAACACTATTGATGATCCCTTTATCCCTCATTGCAGAACAGCTTTTTAGGAATCCTATCCAAAGATGATGAAGAAATCACAATAAGTAGGACCCAGAAAAGACTACATATTAACATATGAACAGAAAAGTATAAATATTAAACTTGTTCAACTTAACAACTCAATAAGCTTCTAACTTAAAGGAAATAGAAATGAAAAAACAACCACTTCTTAAATCAAAAAGAAAAATCAACAGCAAAACTGAATTACCTTAACATATCTCTCCTTAAATAGACTGGAAAAATAAAAATTGTTAAAATATTTACAGTAGAGAAAATTACCTACATGTTTATGGAGTCCATACCAAAATATCAGGATCATTCATCACGGGAATAGGAAAACAATGAAAAACTTGTAACTAAAAAATCCTTGAATGAATGACCAAAGCTATGTGGAAAAAACAACTAGTAAGGAAATGGAGCTGTGGCTCAAGTGGTAGAGTGCTCGCCTTGAGATGAAGAACAGGAGGACAGATTCCAGGTACAGCCCCAGGGCTGACCAAAAAAAAAACAAAAAACCCAAAAACATGTATTTGGGGAGGGAAGGGATGGTAGGAGAAAAACAAAGGAAGGGAAAAAATGCTTGATAGTAAATGTATTCATTATGTTACTCGTGTAACTGTAACCCCTCTGTACAATATCATTACAATTAAAAATATATTTTTAAAAAGGAAGAGAAAACAAAACAAAACAAAAACAACTAGTAATAAATGTTTGGCAATACTGGATCTTAAAGTTACCATTGACTTCTTTTTTTGTTGTTTTGTTTTTTTTTGTTGTTGTTGTTGTTGGTCGTGGGGCTTGAACTCTGGGCCTGGGCGCTGTCCCTCAGCTCTTCAGCTCTAGGCGAGCGCTCTACCACTTGAGCTACAGCGCCACTTCCGGTTTTCTGGTGGTTTATTGGAGATAGGAGTCTCAAGGTCTCTCCTGCCCGGGCTGGCTTTGAACCACGATCCTCAGAGCTCAGCCTCCTAAGTAGCTAGGATTACTGGCGTGAGCCACCAGCGCCCGGCTTTTACCATTGACTTCTAGTACAATTAAAAAATAGACTAATAGAACTTAGGGACATGTGCATCTCGCTCAGATATATACTCCTAACAATTGAAGATGCTGAACTATGAGAAGTGTGATTCAGATACAGCCTTGGCAGAAAACAACTGCATGATTGTTTTATCTAAAAATTATTAAAATTAAAACCTGTCACTTCATAGGCAGAAGAAACAGCAAAATACAATAGAAAGCCCAATAAAAATCCATGTAGTTGTTCTGAAAAATGGCCTCTATAATCTGTGGTTGCTCTGAAAATACAGACATCCACATGTAAAATACTGAAATCGCATTGCAGTCTTTCACCAAATATAGGATTTATTCAAAATTGTTTACGGATCTTAATAGGAGACATGAAATTTTGAAAACAGTAGAGAAACACAGAGGAGAAATCTTTCAAGAAGTAGGCACAAGCGAATGACTTCCTGGCTAGGATGCCAATAACTTGGGAACAATACCTACACCTGACATTTTGGAGAGAGGGATGTGGGGCATTTGGACCTATTCATTTTCAAAGCTGTGGATTAGCACACATAAAAATACACTTTTCTCAATAACAACAACAACATATATACATTTCTACAAAAGGGTTTTGTATGCTCATTGAAAATATTTGAAAGTTTCTGGAAGCATGCCAATTTTAGGAAAATAATTCAGAATGGTAAGGAAAAAACATTACTATTGTGGAAAATATTGGATGGGATAAAATGACAGCAGAATAGATACATACGTAACTATGACATAAAAATGAACAAAAAATATTGGTTTGTATCTGAAAGTTTTATCCATCAGACGGTTACTTTTGAAAATAGCATAGAAATAATGAATTATTCATTTTCCAAATTGCAGTGAAGAACATAATTTACTTTACAATATATAGTCTTATTTTATATTTATTTGGAGGAGAAAATGCAAACCAAATCATTTCTGAAAAGAAATGAAGTTAAGATCAGCAGATATATTTCAGATATTGTAGAGAGCTTGAGCAAAAATCAGGTGGTTGTTAATGAGAAGTCATATAATAAAGCATAAAGCCAGTTAAAGTAAATATTTTATAAACGTTTGCTAATAAAATATACTTAGAAAAGACTGGCTCAAATAATTTCCCTTAAAAAGCATTTCTACTTGCCAGTGATAAAATAGCATACAAGATATGGACATTGACATACATTTGTGACCTGAGGTATCTATGAAGTCACATCCCCACCACCATTAAAATGGGAAAAGTTTCAGAAGGTTTTCTAGAGAAAGAAATAGATTCTAAGTGTATGGGAAAGCACATTCCCAAGTCCTGAAGTTGTTTGTTGCAACTGTTGATTTAATTAGTGAACTGAAACGTTTGGAAAAGTTCTTAACATTATTTGTCTAATGGATGAATCCGCAAATAGGAGAAAATCTGAGGTACTATGACTGTATTGTGTCAGGTGGGAGTAGGATTTCCCAAGCCAGACTATTAGAAAAGACAGCACAAAGTCAATGCCAGCAGCCTACCCTGGCTTCTTCTAAACCCTCAGAATACAGGATTTCATAGGCTACCATCATATATGAGTGGAAGCTACCGCCTTGTCTAGAAAAGAAGGCTTGACATAGCTCACCTGATTCCACTGGAAGATCACTGCCAATTCTTCATCTCTCTGTTTGTCTATTAGAAGACCATTTCTGGCCTGTGATAAATTGAATAACTGATAATGTTTGATATCCTGCAGTCCTCATTCTGCACTGATATAGGGTGACATTAGATGACAGCATGTGCCTTGAATATGAACTCTATTAAATATTTCAGCCAATAGCTGAGAGGCATCATTTTCTTAAAGTAACTTTCCATCCATCAACTGGTATCCTGAACTTTTAATACCAGTTCCTTTTGGCCATGCTGTGCTAAAGATTTAGCTCCATGGATTTCATTCATTGCTAAGCCTCATCACATTCAACCAAATAATTAAGGGAAAGCCTTCATGGATAAAAGGTTAATTGATTATTGTTATCTACTACCAGACAAATGTTTTACTGCAGAATACCTGATTGTCAGACCAGACTCCAGTGACATCCACACACAGAATTTGTATAACTGAAAGTAGCTATGACACATGCATCAGCAGAAAATACAACATCAATGACATTATATAAATACATCTGTGAAATATTTAAATAAATATTTACTATTAATATATGGGGAAATGGATAAACACAGTTCCTATTGGTCCAACAATCTATAAGCAAAAGTTATGTGTTATACATGAGAATAGTTCAGAAGAGGCCATCGCTATTCCTGAAGATGAACAGATGCCACAAGGAAAGCTTGATTTACCAAACTTGGAAAATGATGCAAGCAATCAATATTCCAAGTAATATTTTACCTTCTAATAGGACTGAAATTAGAATGCTCATTTCTGCTAATTTCTGCCTTGTGATCTTGTAAATGTAATCTCCTGCAATAGAACTCGTGTGGATATATAAGTACTGAGAATGTGTGTATACATGTAAACCCGAACAAAGAGTAAGTGTAGAACCTCTGTAATGCCTCCCTTCTTCAGGTTTGACAGAATGTCCTCTGCTACATGAAGCACCACTGATGTGAAGTTCTGACCCACAATGTATTTGAAATAGTAACTGCGTCCTTCCAATAAGAATTCTTCCTCATACAGATGGGCATCAAAAAGCTGACTGACAGATATTAGAAATCATATATATGTAGGAAAGTATCTGCCTCTTGATTATGGGGAAATACATGTTCCTGTAACTTGTGAGCTTAAAACTCATGTCAATGGCTTTTTCAAGTAGCATTGCTTGATTCTTGCAATGACACAATGACAGACAATGTAGAGGTGTTACAGTGAGCAGAGTTTTCAGTCCTGGAAAGGAAAGCTAAGTGAAGAAAAGTAGTCATAACACTTTTCAAAAAGAAATATACTCATTACCTGACTTAGGAAATGATAACCCCTATGTACATCATCTTTACAATAACACTTTAAAAAAAAAGAAAATGGTATCCTCCCTTTTGAAAAAAGAAAAGTTTTCATCTGAGAGACACAAACAAATATTGGGCTATTTCCAGTCCAAAGTTACATAGTAACAAATGGTAGAGAATATAGAAAGCATTAATTGACAAAAGATCTGCTCAGACTGAAAATCAAACAGAGAATAAAAAATAAAGTGCAGAAGTTACTTACCTCACATTCTCAGCATTCCTGTCCCAACCAATGGATTTGCCAAAATTACGTGCTATTTTCATGTACTGGAGGGGGAAAAACCCAGCAATCAACACATCTCCACTCTTATATGCAGTCTCCTTCTTGGTGAGCAAGCATTCCTCTTCACTAAGGGAACTGACAAGAAATGGAAGTTGTAGTACAACTGATGTAAAAATCAAAGGAAACATCATAGAGTGGTATGTAAACCTTATTTGTGAACATATGTGGAGCTTGTGGTAGCCAGAAAGTAAGTAAATCTGTCATGAATACAAGAATATTTGAGTGTGATGTTATTGCCTAGGATTTCCACTCTGCCCCCGCCCACTTCTTTCACCATAACCTGCTGTCTTTCTGTAGACAAATGCTGTGTTCTTTCACCCCTGGGGCTCTGCATCTGAGGTCCTATCTCCAAGTCAAAAACATGAGATGCAAAATATTTGGATGGTTCCCTTCTCCACTCCCAGGTGCTATAATTTCATCAAGACCAAAGGGTGTAAGACTCCAGAGATGGATGCGAATTTGTTGGAATTGGCCCTAAGGTAGTAGTGAGAAACTTTGCAAATAAAGCCTCATGGGATCATGGAAAAGTTCTGAATCAAAGTTGTAATGTGAGGTGCAAGGGAAAGTGGACAGAAAGTGTTATTCAAATAAAGGTCCTATCAGTCATTGACCATCACCCTCCACAATCAAAGATGGGGAGAACCTCCCACACCTGTGGCTAAAGCCAGTGGGAGAACATTGCTGGTATGAGCCATACAGGTATCCGTACCCATTTGAACTGAGAATATGAGGCTGTGTAATATATGCCCCAAACAAAGAGAATAGTACAAAAGAAACTCTAAATAGTTTGCACACACACGAGCCATCAGAAGACTTTAGGCACAAGGAACAAAGAGACTTTTCAAAGCAGTGAAACAATTTTACTTAATCCTATTCTTTTGGGAACTTGCTGTTGCATGATTGCCCATGATTTTACCATATGCAAGTGAAAATGCGAAAGATAATGTAAGTAAGTGCTTTCCTACATGATGAGGTATTGGGGCTGGCTCTTGTGTTATGTCATATATCACAAACTCCAAGATTTTACCCATACAAGAAAGTGATTAGGTTTTGAGCGTGTGTTTTCCAATTGAATTGTGCAGTTTTTGCTCAAGTTTTCTCTAAAATTAACTGCAACCTAAGAAGAGAATTTACTTGTATTGAGAAAAATTTTCATTCTGTCTGGCATCCTCTGCTCTTGCAACATTATTGAGGATTTTAAAGGTATATGGGGAAATGAAAAAGGGAGGAGAGAGGTAAAGATTAGGTAAGAGAAGGAGCGAGACAAAGAGAGACAGAGACAGAGAGAGACTGTGTCATAAAGTAAACACAGAGATTCCATGTGAATTTCATGGTACAAAACACAGTGGCTTAGCACTGTCCTCTTCAGATTGAGAAATCCCACTTTGTGCCTTTATTCACCTTGTTCAACTGGCCTGCTCTGAAACTTTTCATAATAACATGCTGATGCACATGCTTGTGTATTGCTGAAGCCTCACCCCCCTCCACCTGATTAACTTTAAGCTTAGTTCAGTATTATTTCCTGTATATCTACCATGTCTTATTTATGGTGAGGTATAAATAGTATCCCTCCTTATTTTTTATTGTGAAAATACCGTACAGAGGGGTTACAATTACATGGGCAAGATAATGAGTACATTTCTTATGAAGCACTGTTGCCTCCTCCTTTGTTTCCCCTTCCCAACCCTTCCCATCCTCCCCTACCCAATCCTCCCCACCCCCCCCCCACCAAGGTTGTAAAGTTTGTTTTTGACATAACAACTTGTACATCTCATTGTTGCAGTGGGTCCAAATGTATCCCTATTTAAACAATTTGTTTTTTCCCTTCCCCTACACAAATTATACCAACCTCAAATACAGTAAAAGCAGGGGTTATATCATGGGGGAGGGACATACAAAGCAACAAAGAAATCACCTTATAAATAAGTTAGAAGCCGGGCGCTGGTGGCTCACGACTATAATCCTAGCTACTCAGGAGGCTGAGATCTGAGGATCGCGGTTCAAAGCCAGCCCGGGCAGGAAAGCTGGCAGGAAAGACCGTGAGATTGCTATCTCCAATAAACCACCAGAAAACCGGAAGTGGCACTGTAGCTCAAGTGGTAGAGCGCTCGCCTTGAGCTGAAGAGCTGAGGGGCAGCGCCCAGGCCCAGAGTTCAAGCCCCACGACCGACAAGATAAATAAATAAATAAATAAATATGTTAGAAACAATTGCATGAAAGCAAAAACTTTTGAATACTTATCTTGGGGTTTATTTCACCTAACATCAACTTATCTGACCTTCTCTGCTTGTCTCAGACATATACTAGTTATTGCAAATAAGGGAAACCATGGGACCTATGTTTCTTTGCGCCTGGCTTACTTCACTTAATATAATTTTTTCCAAGTCTTTCCATTTCCTAACAAATGGGCCAATGTCATTCTTTCTGATGGAGGCATAGAATTCCATATATATACCACATTTTCTTGATCCATTCATCTGGATTGGTTCAATATCTTAGCTATGGTAAATAATGTTGCAATAAACATAGTTGTGCTGGTAGCTTTAGTATGGTCTTGTTTGTGACCATTTGGGTAAATGCCCAAAAGTGGGATTGCTGGGTCATAGGGGAGCTCTATGTGGAGTCTTTTGAGGAACCTCCATACCACTTTCCAAAGTGGTTGAACAAGTTTACACTCCCACAAACAATGCAGTAAGGTTCCCTTCTGTCCACATCCCCTCCAGCATCTGTTGTTTTTAGAGTTCTTGATTATAACCATTCTAACTGGGGTGAGGTAGTATCTCAATGTTGTTTTGATTTGCTTTTCTTTTATGGCTTGTGAGGTTGAGCGTTTCTTCATGTGTCTAATGGCCATCCTTCTTTGCTCTTCAGAGAAGTTTCTCTTTAAGTCTTTTTTTTTTTTTTTGGTCCGGTCATGGGGTCTGAACTCTGGGCCTGGGTGCTGTCCGTCAGCTCTTCAGCTCAAGGCTAGCGTTCTACCCACTTGAGCCACAGCGCCACTTTCGGCTTTTTTCTTTTTGCTTATGTGGTGCTGAGGAATCAAACCCAGGGCCTCATGCATGCAAGGCAAGCGTTCTACCACTGAGCCACCTTCCCAGCCCACTCTCTTTAAGTCTTTAGCCCACTTATTTATTGGGTTGTTGTTTCTTTGAGGATTTGTTTTTGGGGGATTTACTTTTTTGAGTTCAGGTATATTTTAGATATGAGACCCTTGTTCGTTGTATGGCTAGTGAAGATCTTCTCCCAATCCGTGGGCTTTCTATTGATCTTGCTAGCTATGTCCTTTGCCATGCAGAAGCTCTGCAATTTCATGCAATCCCATTTGTCCAACCTTTCCTTGATTTGTTGTGTTTCTGGGTCTCTATTAAGAAAATTTCCGCCTGTGCCAAGGAGACCTAGGGTTTCTCCTATTCCATCCTGTAATGTTTTCAGGGTGTCTGCTTTGACTCCGAGGTCTTTGCTCCATTTGGAGTTGATTCTGGTGCAGGGTGATATATAAAGATCTAGCTTTAGTTTTCTACAAGTAGTTAACCAATTTTTTGCCAGCACCATTTACTGAAGAGGCTGCCTTTCTTCCATTCTATTTTTTTTAGCTCCCTTATTAAAGATTAGATGGCTATAGGTCTGTAGGTTCACTTCTGGGTTTTCAATTCTATTCCATTGGTCCTGAGGTCTGTTCTTTGCCAGTACCAAGCTGTTTTGATTACTATGGCTTTGTAGTAGAGTTTGAAATTTGGTATTGATATTCCTCCAGCACTGTTCTTTCTGTTAAGGATTGTTTTTGCTATTCAGGATCTTTTATTGCTCCATATGAATTTTTAGATTGACTCTTCTATTTCCTTGAAGAATGAGGTTGGAATATTGATAGGTATCGCATTGAATTTGTCGATAGCCTTGTATCCCTCCTTATTTATGTTATACATAGATTTCAGCATTCTGAGCACTTTGGGTTTAGATATAAGACACCCACACTAGGCAAATTAAGACATATAAAATTCATTTTCATCTATTTTGAATTTACACTCAACCAAGAGAATAGCATACACCTGGCATAAAGGCAATAGACTTCTTCTAGATTATTGTCAAATTAATTATTTGGATTCTCCCATTGTAATAGTGCTAAAACTAATCAAGGGTTCTATTATACAGATAGGGTTGTGAATCCCTTTCCATCAGTGTTCTCAATGCCTGCTGTATCATGGAGCATAGAATGCACATGAAATGCTGCCCTCATGGTCATGCCTGAACATATGACTACAAACAACAATTTGCTGTAAGTCCCAGATGAGGGGTCTATAATCTTTTTCTGTATGTCTTTGTAAATTGTATTTGAAATAGGTATATGTAAATAAAGTACACACGCACATGAATAACATATACATGTATATAAGGTACATCTACACACATACAAGTATAAGGTACCCCAACAAAGACTGTTTGAAAAAGTGACAACAGGGAGGAGGTAAAGAAGACTTTATGTAGATGTTTGAATTGGGTCAAAGTTCACCATATAATATCTGAGAGATCACAATGATTCCCTTTTATACTACACACACATGCTAGTTCATAGTTATTCTATTAAGAACATAATTTATATTTTGATCCTTTCATTTTGCTTATATTTACAAATGTAATATGTCATTATTGTTATGGTTTCCTCTAGAGTACACTCACTTTCCTATATATATATATATATATATATATATATATATATACACATCATATGTTCTAATTTTACATGTCCCCATGTCTCTCTCTTAAAGTGAGGGGAGGGGAAGTGTAGTTGTGGAGGTGGGAGGGAAGGGGTGGTCGGGGAAAAACAAAGAAGGAGATAAAAATGCTTGATAAGAAATGTACTCATTACCTTGCTCATATAACTGTAATCCCTCTGTACAGTATTTTTACAATAAAAAATGAATAAAAAAACTCAACACCATACTTATTTACCAACAGTCCTTCATTTGTGAAGAAAATCATACAGTTGTTATTCATATACTGAGAGCATCTGGGTTGGTTCCATACCTTAGCTATGGTGAAGAATGCTGCAACAAACATAGTTGTGCTGGTAGCTTTAGTGTGGCCTTGTTTGTGCTCATTTGGGTAAATGCTCTATGTTTAGTCTTTTCAGGAACCTCCACAGTGCTTTTCAGAGTGAAATATTTTGTGGATATTTCCTATGTTAAGTTTTCTAGAATTCAGTGCATTTGCTTATCAGAGAAGGATTTAAAAATCAAAAGTAATGAAATAACACAACGTGAGTAATAGGGGAAATAATGATTACTCAGGTTGTGTTTTAAGGCCTCCAGATTCTGAGTACTCTACTCATTAACACAAAGAAAGCCAACAAAGATAAGTATACAGCTTCTGTCAGAAGCAGCTCCTGTGTTCATCCTAACCTCTAAGGCTGTCCCCTCCCCTCTTACTGTCCACAGCCACAGAACTGATTTTCTCCTCCCCAGCTTCTTGGAAAATTGAGTTTATTGAAGTTCAGAATGCAAATGACAAAGTAGAGCACTCAGATCTTCAGGGCTTTAAAACAAATGTTTTAAGGTCCCCAGACTCTGAGTGCTCTACTTATTAACACAAGGACAGACATCCCAACAAAGATAAATATACAGCTTCCCCCAGAAGCAGCTCCTGTGTTCATCCTAGCTTCTACGGATGCTCCCTCCCCTCTCACTGTCTATAGACATAGAACTGATTTTCCCCCCTACTTCTTGGAAATGTGAGGAGTGAACTGGAGCTCAGGATTCAAATGACAAAGTAGAGCACTCAGAATTGGAGGCCTTAAAACAAATTTGGGGGCCTGTAAACAAATGTTTTAAGGTCTCCAATTCTGAGTGCTCTACTCATTAACAGAAAGACAGACATCCCAATGAAAATAAATATACAGCTACTGTCAGAAACAGCTCTTTTGTTCAATCTAGCATCTAGGGCTGTCCCCTCCTCTCTTCTCCACATTCACAGAACTGATTCCCCCTACCCCCCAACCTCCTGGAAAGCTGAGGAGTGTATTGGAGCTCAGAATGCAGATGACAATGTAGAGCCCTCTGAATTTGGGGGCTTTAAAATAAGTGTTTTAAGGTTCCCAGAATTGGAGTGCTCTACTCATTAACACAAGGACAGACATCCCACAAAGATAAACATACAGCTTCTGTCAGAAGCAGCTCCTGTGTTCATCCTAGCAGCTAGGGCTGTCCCCTCCCTCTTTTTGTCCAAAGCTACAAAACTGAATCCCCCCCCCCCCCCCCCCCCGCTGAAACCTTGGAAAGTGGAGGTGTGTATTGGAACTCAGGGTGCAAATGACAAAGTAGAGCACTCAGAATTTGAGGACCTTCAAAGAAACATAGGTCCCATTGTTTCCCTTATTTGCAATAACTAGTATATGTGTAGAACAAGCAGAAAAGGCCAAAAGCTATGTACATATGACCATATAAGATGATTTTAAGCGAAATTAACCCCAAGATAGGGACACAAATATCCTTTTTATTTCTTGCTATTGTTTCTAACATAGTTATAATGCACCACGTGACTTTTTTTGTTTCATTGTATGTTCCTCCCCATGGTATAACCCCTGTTTTCACTGTATTTGATGTGGGTGTCCTGCATCTTGCATATACAAGATTCTAATTCGGGAAGGGGAAGGGAAAAAACAAAATGCTTCAATAAGGATACAAGTTGACCTATTACAACTTTGGTGAGGAAGGCAGTAGTTGTGGAGGTGGGAGGGAAGGGATGGTAAGGGGAAAACAAAGAAAGAGGTAACAATGCTCAATAGGAAATGTACTCATTACCTTGTCATGTAACTGTAACCCCTCTGTACAGTATTTTTATAATAAAAATGTACAAAATTTTAAAAAATTAAAACATTAAAAAAAAGAATTTGAGTGTCTTTTCGAGTGCCATACTCATTAACATAAGGACAGATATCCCCCAAAGATAAATATACAGCTTCCCCCAGAAGCAGCTCCTGTGTTCATCCTAGCTTCTAGTGCTGCCCCCTCCC
This sequence comes from Dipodomys ordii, assembly GCF_000151885.1. Lineage (NCBI taxonomy): Eukaryota > Metazoa > Chordata > Mammalia > Rodentia > Heteromyidae > Dipodomys > Dipodomys ordii. The sequence continues at coordinate 11,568,603 of NW_012267283.1, read as the reverse complement.
CTCTTGCTGTTAATGGCCACAGAACTGAATTTTTCTCCCTGACTTCTTGGAAAACTGAGGAGTATATTGGAACTCAAGATGCAAAAGACAAAGTAGAGAACTCAGAATTTTGGGGCCCTAGACTAGGGCCTGAAAACTTGTTTTCTGAGTGCTGAGTGCTCTCCTCATTAACACAAGGATGCACATCCCCAAAAGTATAAGCATACTGCTTCTCTCAGAAGTAGCTTCTGTGTTCATCGTAACATCTAGGGCTGTCCCTTCTCCTTTTGCTGTCCACAGCCACATAACTGATTCACATATGCACACACCGAGGGGTCTTCTTGGAAAGCTGCAGAGTGACAAAGTAGAGCACTTAAAACATTTGTTTTAAGGCCCCCAAATTCTGAGTGCTCTACTTTGTCATTTGCATCCTGAGCATAAGCCTGTAATCCTGTGGATTACATGAGTGGCCCAGCTACTCATGTAATTGTTAAAGAAAAAAACACCCAAAATTATATATGTGCCAGGAACTGGACCCCAGAAAGAGTCTGGGCAGAATAAACTTTCTGATTTACAAGTCTTGAGCCAACAGGGTCTCCTTGGATAAGTAAAAGAGCAGATAGTGCAAAAAACAAAAACAAAAACTGGATTTCCTATTTTTTGTATGTACATTTGTGTTTTTCACCCTTTCAGTCACCTCACATTTTTTCTCAGGCAGAACAAATATAATCTTCATTACAATAACGCCCTAGACCAGAAGAATCAGAATAAAAGTTTTTTCTACTTACTCTCTTGTGTTTCATAATTTCTGATTTTGGAGCTGACAGTGATGCTTGCTCTAGGAAGATGGCACAAAGTGTTGTTATTTGTGAACTGAACAGGGAATCCGGTCAACAGAAAAGTTCTCCAAGAAGGAATTGATCATCGTATACACCTCATATGGGACATGAGTGTCCACTTATTTGGATCCAATCAATCACAGCCTTTTCAGTTCTGACCAGGCAAGCTTGGGTCCTGAATTCTGAGTTCTCTCGTCTCTTAAACTAAGAAAAAGACGGTCTCTATCACATTTTTACAGGCAAACACTACCCTGTGCTGCCTCCCGGCCTGGGTTGGTTTTATTCTTATTTATTTTCTTATCCTTAAGTAGCTGTACCAAGGGGTTTCCATTCAACATGCCAAGTACAAAGCATCTCGAGCCCTGTTTCTAATCAAGACCAAGAAGATAGAGAAGGATGGACTTTCTCCTACTAGCCTTCGGGGTAGTTAATGTGCTAGATTGAGCCGCGATAACCCTGGCACAGGGAAGCAAATAGCTGTGCCGGAAGCGGTTGCGTTTCACTGCTCCAGGCGGAGCTCTCGGCGCTAAGGACGAATCCTGAGGCGTGGGAACGGGGGTGTGGGCGGGACCACCGGCCCCGCCCCTCGTGTTACCTAGGAGACCGCAAGCGTCCTGCCGCGGTTGCCGCCGGAGCCCTAGAGGCGGGACTTGAGTCGGCTCTCTGCAGGTAGGGGTGTAGCCAGCCCCACGCCGGTCCCCTGCTCGAGGGCAGGTGATTTAAAATCAAACCTCCGAGCCACCCCCAGGGTTCCCAGGGCCTACCAGGGGGTCATCCTCTAACCAGAGCCTCCTCTCCACCCTCCCTTCCCCCCCCTCCCCTCCACACACAGACATTGGTTTCCTGGACTAAGGCAGGGACGAACGCCAGCGGCCAGGATGTCAACCGTGGGGAAGGTGACCAAGGTTCACAGCGGCAAAGTCTACCAGCAGATCTTCGAGGCCGAGGTAGGGTTGTCCGCCGCCCCCTTGTCTCGACCCCCTTCCCTCTGCTTAACCACAAACTTCCCTCTGTACCCTCCAAGTGTCCCTCTCTCTATGAGCCCCACTTCCTCCGGAGAATCTAAATACAATAAGGGCTTTTGACCTTGCTTTGATCGTGAAAATAATTTCTGCTGGTTCTGCCAGTTTGAGTGCCTGTTCTTGAAAATTAGGAAAGCGGAAGTGCGCTTTTAAATGTAAAGAACTCAGAAATTACCTGAGTGAACTATGCAGTACCCAGGACCCATTTCTCATACATAAAAGCAGTTGTGAGTTTTCTATTTATTTTTAGTATTTTATTGTAAAAATGTTGTACAACGGGGCTACAGTTACCTGAGCAAGGTAATGAGTACATTTCCTATTGAGCATTGTTGCCTCCTCCTTTGTTTTCCCCTTACCATCCCTTCTCTCCCACCTTCACAACTACACACTCCCCCAAGTTTTAAAGTTCGTTTTCAACATGTTTTGTACATCTCATTTTTACAATGGGTCAACCTGTATCCTTATTTAAGCGTTTTGTTTTTTCTCTTCCCCTCCCCAAATTAGTGAGTTTTCTATTTAAAATCTGAGTTTGATTTTACTTTAGTGGTTTTGTTGTTGTTGCTGCTGCTGCTTGTCCTGGAACTTGAATTCAGGGCTTGGATATTATCCCTGCACTCTTTTGTTCAAGGCTAGCATTCTACCACTTGAGCTACAGCTCCACTTCTAGTTTTTGGGGTGGCTAATTGGAGATAAGAGCCTCATGGACTTTCAAACCTTCTTCCTCAGATCTCAGACTCCTGACCTGCTAGGATTACAGGCATAAGCAGTTTTGCTCTAGTGTTTTAAAACTTTTTTTTCTCTCCTTAGCCCCAATCCCCAGCCACACACCTCAAAGTATCACCTCTCCCCCTCCCATGTATAGGCCTCTTGATAGCAAGTCAGCTCTGAAAAGTGCCCTGTCCCATATGTACTATATGGATCAAATGAGACCTTAAAAACAAACTATAGACATTTAACCCTTCTTTTGAAGCTCCCTACTATTTATTGAAATGGAATTTTCATTCCTAATGTGAGCCCTAATAACCTTTGGAAATTATAAAATTACAAAGAAACCAGGACAACTGAATTTCTCATACACTCCTGCTCCCTGTAAGCAATAATGACTTTCTTAGCATTTGTCATACTTTCTGCTTTACCTAAAGGGGCACTGTAGGTCTGGGTCCTGAATTCGTGGCTTGTTATAAGGGTACTCTACCACTTGAGCCACCCTCCAGCCCATTGTTTCTATGCATTTTAAAATTGGAAATCACAAATATGGCTATAATTTTGTGTTTGGGGCTATAATTATGAATGTATCCTTCTAATTAACATGTCTATTCATCATCTCATAAGCATTTCCTCATGTTGCAAAAGGTTCTTTTCAATTCCCATCTTTAATAAACATTCCTTCAAAGCAGTGTGCCATCTTTGCTTAACCAATTCCCTATAATTGGACAATTCCATTTTCCCAGTTCCTTATGACTATAAAGAAAGGTGAGATAAGCATCACAATCTTCAGTTAAATTTCTTCAGCCATGCCTTCCTTGAAGTGGCTGGATGCCTGTTAGGAAGGAGGAAAGCTCTTTTGTGGGGGTTGGGAGGTTGGTTTCCCTGCAAAGTACCTTCCTGATGGCAGGTTCCTACTTATCCTTCTAAAACAGGCACAGTTAGCCTGAGGATACTGGGACATCTGCAGGTCTGATCAGAGCCCCTGTCCCTTCTCTTCCATGGATTCAGGTGCAGCTGGTCCAGTCCTTGGCAGCCAGCAGAAATCGGCCTACAGAACACCCTGTAATCTCAAAGAGTGATGGGTTACCCTTGATGAAGAAGGTGGAGTTTGTTGAAGGGGAGACGATTTCCCTTCGGCAGTGGAAGTGGCTGAACAGTCTCCCTAATGATGGGATCACAGAAAACCCTGTTATCCACAGGTAGGTCCTGCTACCAGCCAGGCCCCTTACCTTTGGGTTACCTCAGTCTTCAAGGACTCAAAAAAATGCTCAGTGGAGATTAAGTGCCAGGCAGGAATGAATCTCAAGTGCCTCCTCAGAAATAGGAAGATAGTAACCCTTACTTGGATGGATTGTTCATTTCTCTGTTCCTTCCTTCACTAATTACTAAGTACATAGGGCCAGGGTATAGTACACAGGGGAATCCTGTCCCATGTAATCTGTCTCATGTCCTCCACCCACACTAGCCCCCAATCCCATAGTCCCCTACTTACCATGAGCATGGGCCTCAAACAGAAAACCTTTCTACCCTCCTGGGCTGCCCAGGTAGCTTCCACGTGCTGGGGAACAGGAAGGTTTTGCCTTGGCCTCCTTGCACCATTCCCTCCAGCCTTCTTCCTCACTCTCAAGTATCAAGTATGGATCTTTCACCTACCTTAGGCCTCTCCTTTCTTTGTAAAGAAGTGAGACTCAGTCATTGCTCCCCTCCCCACATCACCCTATATCTGCCTTCCAGCTTTCCATGGGGCCAAGAGCCTTGGAAAAGCTTTTGTTTTCTCCTACCCTCCTGAGCCTTTGACCTTCCCATTTCTGACCACCCCAGCCACTCTTGCTAAGGTCACCTGGACACTTATGTCAACTCTCCCAACCCCTGGGCTTCCCCACACACCTCTCTGACTGCTACTGCTCTCTGCCTCGGTTGTAAGTCAGCTCTCTCAGGCTGTGTAGACCAACTCCTCTAGCTCTTCTAACTATCTGTAGGTCTAGCAGAGGCCAGACTGGGGATGAGCAGATAGCTGTATGTCCTGTCTTCTTCTAGCCTCCAGGGAGGCACTTGAAAATTGGGCCTGCAAAGACCACAGAAAGGCTGCCTCATTTGTTTGTTTTTCAACTGTATAAATTTAAATGTATTTGCATATTATAAAAATTAAGATAAACATATACACTAGTACACTAGTACTAGTTACACTAGTAACGGAACAGCAATAAACGTCAGTTGATCGATCCATCTTTTCACATTGAACAGAACTGAAACCTGAGTGCTCAAAATGTCACTGTCACTATGGCTTAAATGTGCACAGAAAACAAAATCCCTGAGAAGCCATTAGACATTTTTTTTCTTTTTATCAAGTAGCATTCTACTTGGAGGATCACAGTTCTGAGGTTCAGGTTGTGAAACATACGCCCCATGTTCTTGCCCTTCCTTCCCCTTCCCTCCGCACCTCTCCAATGACCCTCTGAAAGCCCCCGGAACACAGCTTCACTCCTGATCGCAGAATGTGCCTGGGAGAGGGGAGGGCTCTCAGGTACAGAAGATGATCCACGTGAGTTCCACTCTCTACTTTCCCCATGGAAATTCCACAGCCACGAAAGTCACTGGTTTCTGCGCTTTTCACTAACATTTTTCCCTTAAAACCGGTGCTCCTAAAGCCACAGAGTGGGTACAGTAAAAATGTTGACATTAGGGAAAGATGCACTATCCTTTCCACTTAAATTTTCAAGAAAGTATGAAGATACTTGGAACAGGGGTTGATCACAGTCGGCGTAGGTGAGTAAACCAGTGCCACATTCACTCTCTCGCTGCCATTCTTGGGGCAGATGATCTCTGCCATTCCTTCCAAGGCCACCTCATTTGTGTGTGGGCTGATGCACCCTGGCAGGGTCACTATGCAGGCAGAGAACAGTCCATTGTAGGAGGTAGATTACCACTAGTGTAAGCCAAGTCCCCAGGTCTGAGGCAAGTGGGTAAGAAGACAGAGGTGACAACAGTCCCATGTTCTCCTATGGGGCTGCTTTAGGCCAGGGGCACTTGGAGTAACAAGTCCTAGAACACTTCTGCAGGGTTACCTGGACCCCAGCAGCTATAGCCAGGCCCTGCAGAGTCCTCCCTGTTAGACCTCAGTGGGGACTTTTGAGAAGATGGCTGGAAACCACTAGTCGCATAGAGCCTTGAGGAACAGAAGTGGTCACAGGGAACTTCAGGGGAAAGGTTTAGTGGACATTGATGTTATTCCAAAGCTTATTTTATGCTCACCCCCCCCACACACACACACATGAACACCTTCTCCAATCTCCCAATTCTTCTTCCATCTTCCCTTCTGAGACAGTTTGCCCTGGGATCCCTGCTCCCTCTACCCAGACCCAAGCTGTACAACTCTTGGTGTCTAAGCTCTGCCAGGGGCACGTGGACAGTGGCCTCTCTTGGAAATTAGGGTTACTCTGGCTGCAAATGCAAACATATGCCGAGCTTGTGGGGCTGGTCAATCCCCCTTTGATCCTTAGTTGCCTGTGTGAACAATGTCTAAGGCCCATTACCCTCTTTTACCTGGGAAGGGATTAATGGCTGGTACCTCAGAACAAGGACCCAACTGGGTCCTATCCAGGGACAAGCAGTGTCCGCTGACTGGAGATGCTCCGGGCAGCATTTATTGGGAACCTGGATACTTCCTCTAGACTTTCTGGAATCAAGGCAGGCCTGGATTATACCCACTGCATAGGCTGTCCTGGATGAGGCTGGAGATTCAGGGCTTACTCTTCTCTGCTTGTTTCTTAGGGAAAAGGAAATAGCCAGGAAGGAAAAAGCACAAGAGAGTGAGAACACTATTGCTGCTCGAGAAGTGCGGGGCCTCATGTCCAACATTGGTGAGCCTCCCTCCATTCAGCTCCAAGGGCAGGCCTGCCCTGGACAGCAGAACCCCTGAGCAGTAGAGTCTCCTCTGAAACAGCCCTGACAGTCAGATGGGGTCCTGTGCTCATTCTCCATGCTCTCCCTGAACATTTACTCTGGAAAGAGAGTCAGGAGAGCCAGAGGCTGTCTACAGAGTGGTCACTTCCTGGGATTAACATTTACTTGTTCTACATGATTTTAGGTGACATTTCTCATATTATGTTTTCTTCCTACTTCCTTTTTGAGTGTGACTTTATCCCAATATGGCGGCCCTTTTCCACTGTAGCAGAACAAAGGGAGATGATGCAGAAAGTTCAAGTACTCTTCTATAATAGCACCCACCTTCTCCCCAGAGAGCTTCCAAACCTGCTGTCCCATGAGGTATCCAGCTTCCCAGGTGGATGCGGGGCTGAGCAGAGCCTAAGGGGCTAAGGGTGAAGGGTCTACATACCCTGCTCAACCACTGGCTTAAACCCTTGTTCCTGAGCCTCCTCCTTAGAACATTTGCCTTTTGGCATCAGCCTGAAAAGAAGTAGGGTGTGAACAGTGTGTGCTAGGTGCTTTCTAGTGTGGAGCTCTTATCTCCGCAACAGTCCCTTCCTGATTGCTGATGGTTCTGATTACAGTATTTCAACTTCTCTATAGTACAAAAGCAGGGGCATCCAATCATCCTGTTTCTCGTTTTAAGTCGAGCTTTCCTCAGCTTGCATGGGATATTTAGCATTTTATCATAAAATAGCCTTTATGTTAGATGATTTTGCCCACAGTAGACTAAGGTAAGCATTCTGAGCATATTTATTATGTTAGCCTAAATTGTGGTGTTTGGTAGATCAAGTGTATTCAATGTATTTTTGCCTTATAATATCTCCAATTTACAATGGTTTTCTCAGGACATAATAACACTATTATAGTTGGAAAAGCACATGTATATGTATTTGAGCCTTTAAACTATTTAAAAAAAATACTAATGTAACTGGGCACTGGTAGCCCCTGGCTATAATCCTAGCTATTCCGGAGACAGATCTGAGGATCAAGGTTCAATGCCAGCCTAGACAAGAAAATCTGTGAGACTCTTAACTCCAGTTAATCTGCAAAAAGCTAAAGGTGGTAAGTGGCTCAGGTGGTAGAGTGCTAGCGTTGAGTGAAAAAGCTAAAGGACAGTACCGTGGCCCTGAGTTTAAGCCCCAGTACCGGCACAAAAATTATTATATATAATATATTAAATATAATACTTTATAATATATTATACGTTACATATTATACTTAGGAGCTTTTCCCCATTTTAATTGATTGTTCTGCTATATAGAGGATTAAATCCAGGGCAAATGCTCTACAACTGAGCAGCATGCCTAGTACCTCAACAAGCACTGCATGCCTGCGGCCTTGCTCTCTACAGCACTCACAGATCATTTTCATCTTTCTTTCCTTTCCTTAAGCTCCTACTCCTGTTGGCCCGGATTTGGGTCTAGTTTCTGTACCCAAGCTCAGTACGTAGTTGCTCCGTGTGTGCAAAATCCTTCCAGGGATTCTTTCTCCCTAAGCCTCATCACCTTTGTTGTTCTTCCACAGTTCCTGCAAGGGCAAACATTGCTGTCCTTCAAGAACAAGAAGAGGCCAAGAGGAGGAAGCATGAGAATGCTCTGGCCGGATTTGAGGAAGAAGTTGCCAATATAGGCATGGTGAGACTCCTCTTGGTTCTTCTTGCTTGGCTCCAGAGAAGAGGCAGTTTTCTCATTGCCCCTAGCTTCCTTCCTCCTCTCAGTGGCTCACCAAGACATAGATGTAGGTGGAATCATAATAGCCATGTTTGACTGGTTTGTTGGAAGCACGTCTCCCCTAATTCTTGTAAAAGCCCAAAAGTCAATAGTTGTTACTCCATTTTGCAGGGAGGCCTTAGAGTCTTGTCTAACTTGGAAGCCAAGTTGGAAGTATTCTGTAGGTGACACCAAAGCTCTGCCCTTGACTTCCTGCTAGCCCTGCTGATGAAGAGTCCATGGATGTGCCTCAGTTTATGGCCCATCACTACTGGGACCTGACGCTCTTCCTAATATTGTTCCTGTTCCACAACTCATCTGTATTCTCACTGCACATACCTAGAATGGAACTAGTCTTTGCCCTTCCAGCTCTCTCTGAGGTCCAGATTTCGACTTCTTTTTGTCTCCCTTGACTCCTGTTCTCTACTATGAACCTTACACCAAGAACATCCTCCCCAGTCGTGCCCTTAGAACATCTCATCTAGATGCCAGCCTTACATCCACCCACATGCTCCTTGGCTTCAGTGCTACTTGAGCCTCCTTTTCCTTATAGGAAGCAAACCTTGCATTCTTTTCATTTGGCCACTTCTTTGACTCCTAGTTGTTGAATGCCAACCCCTGGCCAAGCCTGATGTCAGGGCCTCTTTCCCTGGCTACTCTTCACCAGCTGGCAGAGCTCTCTGGATAGGAGTTCATCAGCAGTCCTGATGATCATTTTTGAGACAGGACTGGGCCTGGTACCTTCCCATTACAAGAAGCCCTTTCCTACCTGAGGTGTTGATGCCACAGCCCTCATCCTCCAGGCCTATTATTGCAGGAAATGGAACCTCTCATCTTGGAGACAGGGCGACTTTTATCAAAAAAAATCTCTGAGTCTGAGGAAGAAATTGACCAACTCTTCAACAAGATCGAAGGTGACGTCAATCTTGAGGACTATTCTATCGATGTAAGGTTTCCCTCATGTTGAGGCTTGCACATGATCCCCTACCCTGGTCCCAGTTTCCAGGTTGACCTGGTTCCTCTGCACAGACCCTGCTGGAGCTGTGGGATAAGGTGATTGAGACGTTTCTGCTCCAGAAGAAGGAGATTAAGGAGATGGATGAAACACTGCTCTCGCTGGAGGCCTCAAGAGCCAGTAAGGTAAATAGGCCCTACATGGAGCTCCTTGGTGGCTTTTGCCTGTGGGTTTGTTGGATATCCTTGTTCCCTTTGATTGCTCCAGGAAATGAAATCCTCTAACTGTGACACTTTGTCTTCTCCAGTTAAAGAACGTGTTGACAAAATATGTGGATATCATGCGGAAAACATCCTACCTGATGCAGCCTGATGTGTACAGGTTGATGGATAAAGAAGCCATGGTGAGTGGCTTTCCTGGGCAGGGACAACCTGCAGGAAAAGGAACAATACCCAAGGGTGCTGGAAACCTGGTGTCTCAGAGATTGTGGAGAAGGGTAGTGGTTTATCTTTGCCATGTTTAAGTAATGCAGTTGGGGCTCTTAAGTTGGCAGTCAAGTCTTTGTGATTGTGTTTCGAATTGAAGTTGTTGTAAAGTCTACATAGCACACTTCCCTGCAGTCACATCTGATGTGGATCCATTGTGATTTTACTGAGCACTTACTCTATCCCACTCCCAGACTGCAGTATAGTAGACACTTAAGTAAGGAGGGGACAGTATGATCTTGCATTTTTGCCTATGGCCGGCCTTGTACCTCCATCCTCCTATATATGGCTCCCCACATTGCTGGGATTGTAGATATTTTTCATGACTGTTTTCTTGCTAGTGTTTTCCCCAGACTGGCCTCACATCCCAATCCTCTTGATCTCTTGGTCTCCTGAGTAGTTGGGATTTTTCTCCACCTTCTATATCAAATGACCTGATGCACTTTTGGAGTTGGGGTGGAGTTTATAGTTGGGAGTGGGGCTCAGTATTCTTCAAATTCCATCACCACTCCACTCAGCCCTGGCCTTTCATTGCCTATCTATCTGAGCCTGGCTCTGACCAGAGAGAGCATGCCCCATCTACAACTGTACTCTTCTGTGACCACAGATCATGAATCATGCCTTGCTGGGCAACCAGAGGGCCATCGCCCAGCTGTCTGCCAACTTGATGGAAGCTACACTGCAACAGGAGCTCAACAGCTGCTACCGCTGGCGGGGCCTGGTAGATGCCTGGAAGACTCTCAAGAAAGACTCTGTGCTACATAGCTTCAGGTCAGCGGTACTGCCTCACCCCCCAATTCCCCACCCATAGCTCACCCACAGCTCACTGGGGCTAGCGGGGCCAAGGGTAGCTTCCTCCTACCCTTTGCATCATTACTTAACATTGTAGCTGTTTTTCTGTGCTTCTTTTCTTTTTTAACTTAATAAAGGTTTCTGGGGGTGGGGGGGAAGCTTAAAGATCACTATGACTTCCTCCTCACAGCAAGAAGCACAGCTAATACTTGATTATGTTCTCTCCCAGGCCTTTTCAGCCCATATATCACAATTGCATTTCACTTCTTATTTTCTCAATGAGCATTATTTCACGAGTGTTCTCTGAACTCAGTACAAATTGTCAGAAAACATATCTGTATGCTTTCCACAGCCAAGTATTGTTTTAGATGCGGGGAAAGAAAAAAAAAGTGGTGTAACTGTATCTGGCCTTTCCACCTGACCTCAATCAAGTGTTTGGACATTCACAACCTGTTTCTTCCTATAAAAACAGGCATCCTCATGGACTTGTGTAAGAGTTTTAGTGATGACCCTAAAATGTACTGTATAGAAGATGACCAGCTGCAGCTGACCTGGGAGGCTGCTGTGAATGTTGCTTTTCCTGGGCGTTTATTTTCCACGAGCTGGGCACGAGGTCAAGAGCTTAGCTTGTATCACCTCGTGGATGGAAGACTCCTCTCACAAGACTCCATTTTACAGAAGAGGCTCAGAGTGGGGAAAGACTTGCCCAAGGCCAGGGTCACAGAGCAGGCAGCTCTCACTTGGGATCCCAGTGGAACTGAGCTTACTCCTGGGCTGTTCGTGGTGGTTCCTCTCTCCTTCCCTCCACTTCCTTCCTGCGCTCAGTGCCCTAGAGGGGGGACTCAGGTTGCATAGGAGCTTGTGTAATGTAATGCCACTCTGTGTAATGCCACTCTGATTTGTTCTTCATATGAGTCCCTTCCCCTCTTGACCAGCCCTCCTCTCCTTTCCTTTCTATGGTGCCAATGTGTCTGGCCATGCAGTGAGTTCATGGCCAGTGAGTGTGTCCAGAATCCCCCAGCAGTGCAAGAAGAACTACAGGCAATGCTGACGACCCAGCGTGAACTGAAGCAAAAGCGGTTGGAGCATCTCTACACCATATGGTATGGGCACAAAGGGATGCCAACTTGGATTAGTGCCTTTAGAGTTCCAGTGGGGAGGAGATATGGGATCTAGTCTTTCCTCTGAAGTATCATCCAGATGAGCCATCTCCCTACTGGGGCTCTGGTGAGGAGCCAGCTTCCTAGAACTGGCCCTGATGGCTAGAAATAGCATCTATTGGGTATAGAAGGAAGCTCAGGGTAGCATTCTAAAGAGCTCAACAGGAGGCATTGGCCAGAGGGCCAAGATCCTCTCCTCCGAGATCACAAGGGCCTGGCACTGAACACCAGGAGATCATTGTCAGGGCAGCTGCCATCAAATGGGGACCTGTTAGCTTCTTTAGAAAATCACATTTGTTTTCTAAGCAGCAAACTTGTTAAATATTAAGATCAAAAGGTCTTAATGTGCTGGCCACTTGGTGGCTCACACCTGTCATCCTAGCTACTTAGGAGGCTGAGATCTGAGGATCAAGGTTCAAAGCCAGGCCTGGCAGAAAAGTCCATGAAACTGTTATCTGAAATTAACCACCAAAAAGCCAGAAGTTGAGTTGTGGCTCATGAGTGAGAAAGCTCAGGGACTCATGAGTGAGTGAGAAAGCTTAGGGACAGATGATGCCCAGGCCTGAGTTCAAGCCCCTACTATCTCCCTCCTGCATCTCCTTACCCCAAGAGCTTTTTGAAAGATATGTTTCAGCTACCAGGAGATTCCCCAAAAGCCTTTCCACTATTTAACTCAGAATATATTTCTTCCAGATACTGCCCAGTGAATGTTTTGTGCATGTGTGGTAACTTGTCATTTTTTTTCCCTAGTGACCTCCTGCCCCCCAACTTTAACAAAGACCAGCTCACCGAGTGGCATTCGTCTCTCAACTCCATGAACAAGAAGCTAGGTAAGCCCAAATTGTGGTCTTCAATCAGATCTCTCTAGAATTTCAAGTAATAGCATGTCAGAGCTTAGGGCCTCGGCCATTTATCAGAGCAGAAGTGGGTGAAGGGGAGAGTGAACTCTGGGAAGACATGAAGCAACTTTCTCTCCTCTTAGAGCCCCCTACTCACTGCCCAGCCCACAGCCAGGCCAACCACACAGAGATCCTTGACCCCAGCATGGAGACTGAGAGGTATCTCCTTTGAATACCTCCAAGGATGATGAGGATGGTGGCACTGGAGCTATATCTGAGAGGCCAAGGCCTTCTAGTCAGAAACATGGGTTTAACACCTAGCCTTGCTCCATCCCCACTCTGTCCTTTGGGAAGTCAGGGTATCTCTCTTGTCCTCTGTAGGATCAGGATGCAGGAATCACAATGACCCCTATCTCTGGGATTGGTGTCCAGTTGAAGGTCAAGGCCTAACACTGAGAATGATTAGTCACAAATTTTAAATGCTCTATAACAAGGATTATCGCACTATTGGGCCATGGCCAGCTGCCTTGTTTGTAAGTTTTCCTAGGACACCACTATACACAGCAGTGTATAGTTTCTTTTGAGGCTCACAGCAATGCAGTCAGGTCCTGCTATAGTGTGAGATGACTTAGAAGTACTCCCAAATCAGAACCATTCAGAACAGAGACAAGTTCCTCCCATAAAGTGTGTGTGTGTGTGTGTGTGTGTGTGTGTGTGTGTGTGTGTCCCAATATTGAGGTTTGAACTCAGAGCCTCTGCTCTGCTTGGCTTTTTCACTCAAGGCTGGTTGCCCTATTATTTGAGCCACTGCTCTACTTCCAGCTTTTGTGGTTAATTGGAGATGTGAGTCTCATGGACTTTTCTGCCCAGTCTGGCTTTGAACCCTGATCCTCGGATCTCAGCTTCCTGAGTAGGTAGGATTACAGGTATAAACCACTATGAGGTCTTTATCTTGGGGTGCCTAGACCTCAGTGAGGAAGGAGAGGCCAGCCCCTGCCAATCCACCTGTCCGACCTTCACCAGGAGGGCGCTGTGCTTAGGGGGACTCAGCTCTCTCTCACTCTCCCCCTCCTCCTGGAAGGATAGCTAATCTGTTTTATTTTCTACCCTTGCAGACACCTATCACATAGAGTCCATGATGAGGCTCCGCTTTCTGTATGAGACGACGTGGCAGGAGTGCCTGGCACATGTGCAGGAATGCAAGGTGAGCACTCCTCCCTACAGTCCAGGGAAGAGAAAATGAGGTGCTGTGGCCCTCTCCTGTGCCCTTCAGCTTATAAGCTTTTCTTCCTTATTTCCAGGCCCTGGAACTCACAGGGCTATGGGCATTCTGGAGCCCTTTACCTGTCCTTTCTCAGCTCTCTTGTCACCTTCAGGGGTTTAGTACAGCATGACTTCCTCCAGGTAGCCTGTGGGAGATGGAGTTGTGTAATCTCTGGCTGCTATACTTCACCCTTGACTGTCCCATATAACACTGGCCTTTATTCACTAAGGGAGGTTATAGGACACCTTTTTCATATATAGTGTCATCCCTTACATCCAGTACCACTGTTCTCTCTGCCTTACCTGCCAACTCTGTGGCAGGATGAGACAGTTCCCTCCCAGAACCTTCCAGGATAGGGACAGGTTTTTTAGAGCAGGGGGATAATATAGCCAATCTGTCCCTTGTCTGCCTTGTTAGTAAAAGTGTCTGGATGAAAATCTGGTCATTTTGAAGCATGCCTGAGCCCCAAGAGTCCTCTCATGTTCCTGGATCATCCATCAGCCAGCTTTGCACTGCCACTGGCTTTGAGGTGACTTTAGGTGGTCATGCTCCTAGCCCTAAGCCAGGCCTGGCCTTGCTCTCCCCAAAGAAGCAGCTGCTGGACTGGAAGGCCTTCAGCGAGGAGGAAGCAGAGAACCTGGTGAACCCGACCTTCTTCCAGATGGTGGGGGTGCTGCAGAGGAAGGTGGAGAAGGAGCTGGAGCTTCTGGATGTGCGTGCATGTTTGGTGACACCCTGGAGGTGGAAAGCATTACTCTGGGGTGCTGGACTGGAGCGAAACTGGAGGGTTTCTTTCTGGGCTCCTCCAGCTTGCATGTCCCTCATATGTCCACTCTTTAGCCCTCACCAGCTCCTCCAAGAGCAGGCCTCCTATGTGGCCAATGCTCAAAAACACCAGAGCTACCCAGACTCCAGGAAAAGGAACTCAGTCTCTGAGTGTACCTGAGTTTTCATTGGCCTGGTGCTGAGGACATGGAGGAGCACGAAGCTCAGCCCAAGAGCTTCATAATCCTGAGCCTGAATCAGCCCTCATTATTCTGTGGCCAGAGAATGGCCATCTTCACTGTATTAGCCACCAGGCTTGTCAGTTCCATAGACCAAGACAGTGCAGAAATGAAGGGTGTGGCTATGTTCCAGTAATTTTATTGAGGGAGACTGGAATTATTATTTTCATATGAAAAAGGTCCAAACAAAAACAGGTGGAGCCAGATGCCAATGGCTCATACCGATAACCATAGCTAAATCAGAGGATGGTAGTTTGAAGCCAGCCCAGGCCAAAAAGTCCATGAGACTATGAGACTGTTTATCACTAATAATCACAGGAGTGGAACTGTGGCTCAAATTTTAGCGTGCTACCCTTGAGCAAAAAAAGCTCAGAGACAGTGTTCAGGCCCTAAGTTCAAGACCTAGGACCAGCACGCGTACACACACACACACACACACACACACACACACACACACACATACACACACACACCAGGTGGCCAAATTTAGTCTGAAATCTATAGTTTTACCAGTACCTGACCAAGCATCAGACGGTATGATTTTAAAAAGGTAGGGGGTACATGAAGATTTAACCGCAGGTGGGTTTGGGGCCCTGATGCAATCTCTAGTAAAAAGTGTCCTGATGTTCAGACCAAGATGAGTATAATATGCAGTGCTGTGGAGGGAGGGCCAGAAGCCCAATGTGGGGCTGACTTGGAGGGATGGTGCCCAGGCAGTAACCTCTATCCTAGGGTTGGACCCTCCTGTTGGCCTAGGCTAGTCAGCACTCAAAGCCCCTTTTCTGGGTTACAGAGCTCCTTCGAGACCCTGGCCAAGCAGACGGAGTGGCAGAGCTTTGAAGTTTTCAGGTACTTCAAGGAGGCCACAAAGCTGTGGGAGACACACCAGAGCATGCTGCAGGTGCAAGAGATGGAACTCGAGAAGAGGATAGAGAATCTGCGACAGAAAAATAGGCTGGAGAGCCAGGTGCCCCAGCCCCAGGCAAAGTCCAGGAGGGATGAGGGTGGATAACACTCCGGTTGCAGGCTTCCCAGCCCAGCCCAGCATTCAGGTGTCAACAAACCAAATTCCCCAAATCAATCCCATATCCAAATGTAAATTCTTTTAAGTTATAAAACCTGTACAGATGGAAAACTGAGACTTGCCTTCATCATGGGAGTAGCAGAAATGTTGAGCTAGGTCACAACTGTAGGTTTTTTCTTATTTTTGTTTTTTGCTTTCAGATAAAACAGTACCCTGTAACTCAGGCTACTAGACCAGGAACTGGCTTTATTACTCAGGCTGCCCTCAGCCTTCTAACAAGGCTCACACCACTATACCCAGTCATGTACCTGTGTTTTGAAACCAAACCTGTCTGTGAGTACACATAGAAAGACAAACAGACAGGCAGCACACAGACTAAATGGCAAGTATTCTAGGTGGTTAAAATAAGGAGTTGAACAGATCAGTTTCATTAATCACAGTTTACTACTGTACATAGAGAATGGCTTTTGTTCCTAGTGTTCAAAGGAAAGGAGAGTTGTGTGACCAGCCTCACAGGAAATACAAATGTTTTGACCGGTGAGGTATATTAGCCATGTAAGGGAGTTAAGTTCCCATTGCTCAAGTAGGAAGCAGGCCTCTTTGGGAAGTAAGGACTAATTAAAGACTGAAATGTAACTTTTCAGGAGTGGTTTTTCAAGAGAAACTGGATTGACCCAAACACAGCAGGCAAGGCTCCTCCAAATTATAGGGTGCAGCCTGTGCTGGTGGGAGGCTTCAGTGCTGGTAGCTGGAGCTCCAGCATTGACAGTAATGCCCACCACAGTCTGAACGCTCAGAGAGTTAAGAGAGCCGGTGCCTCAGGAATGTGTAGCACAGGCCTGAACTGTAAAGTATAAGGAGGGCATGAGAGACATGTCCATGAAAAGTTCCAAATGAGCTCTGTTAATAAAATAGACAGGAAAGACTTTTACAGAAACAGAGAAGACCCAGAGCCTGTACTGCAGAGAGGGAGCAATGACAGATTTGGTGTGCATTTCAGGAAGTCCCAGGCCTGCCTCAGTGGCAGGGGCTCTGTATGTTGCTCATACTGTAAGAGATCTAGGAACTCATATCATCTTCTTCTTGTTTTCTGGGTGTGCATCAAGGGCCTGGAAGCCCAACTTGATAAGCTCTTAGATCAACTGAGGCAGCAAAGCCATGAAGAAGCACTGAGAATACACCTGGAAAAGGCCAAACATTTTCTGAAGAACATACAATGCAGGTAGGCTGATCAGACCTCAGCAAGAGATGGTCCGGATTCACATGCAAGGTTACTGGCAGCCTCATCTGTATAAGGTCCCCAGGGTAATCCTAAGTAAGCTTAAGATAAAAACTATCCCTCCAATACTGGAGAATATAATGGTGCTGTGCAACTCTGCTTGAGCTGACACAAAACTTTCCAGGGAGAATTTTGGAAAGTTTGTGGAAAAAATTTCACAGCAATGTGGATTGAAAGGTTAAAAACTTGGGTTCCCATTTTAACTATTTAAACATGTATGCTGTTTGCTAAAGGGGAGAAAACCACTACAAATACAGAGATTTTACCTTTTATTCCTCCCCAGTTAATCCTTTTTATAGATATATGTGTACATACTTGTATATACATACAAATAGCATACAATTTGTTCCAGAACTTACAGATATATTTCAATAAGTAACCATATAAAATTTATAAATATAGATTACATAATTTTTAACCATTTCCCCATTAATTAGCTTTTTTTCAATTGGTTCCACTTTCTTAATACAGTAGTTCTCTGTGAACTTCTTTGTACTTGACTCTGTACAAGTAATTCTGTAAGGATCATTCACAGAAATGGAATTGCTCTACAAATTGATTGCAATACTTAGAACCAGAAGTATAACTTTGGGCAAGTAAGTGACCCCTGAAACCTTGGTCTCCTTGTTGGAGAAGCAAATAAAAATCTTGGGCCTTGAGATATTTGAGGGTTTGATGGGATGATGGAGGTAAAGTTTAGAGACAAGCTTAGAAGGGTAGACAAAGAGGGAATTCAAATTCCAAGCCAAAAAAAAAAATCTTGTGTGCTTTCTGGATTTTTCATAGAGAGCAGGTACTTCTCATATGATCACAAAAACAGTCAAATAAACCTAGGATTGTTTCTTTGAAAGGGACACCCTCCCAGTACCACTTGTTGTCAAAGGGTAGCCTATTTCCTTGGGATCACAGTCAGAGTTCCTTGTTGGATTCTTTTACACTCAGCTGAGCCTTCCTTAAACAGTGGTCTCAACTCCCTCCCTCCCCCCCCCTCTCCAAGATTTGAGAGTTTTCATGTCCTCCTGGCCAAGGAGGTAATGGAGTACCCAGTGATCCTTCTGAAAGAACTCAACAACTACAGCGCCAACCTCAGCCGACATTTCTTCGTTCGTGAAGTCTTTGAACAGGTAGGGAGAGGATGGGATACCTCCAGCTACTCATGAAGCAGCAAAGGGGAGAGGATGGCTTCCCATCTAACGTGTCTCAACTTTTGGAAACCACTCCTGACATTGCTGAGTACAAAATCCATCAAGGAGAAAGAGGCTAAAAAAAAACACCAACTAGCTTTTCTCACTTTGAAAGAGTTAAATGGACTTATGAGAGACTATTCCTGTGATACTTTGGATTCTAGTTATCATACCTACCACTGTCGCCTAATTCTGACTGCTTAAACATTCTCTACTCCAATGTCCCTCACCAAATATGCAACCATAGCAAATCTAGACCACCCTTCTTTCTAGGAGACCACAGAAGCCACATGCACTGTGCTTCTCACTTTGTCTCTGCTTGGCTCAGAAAGCTCATCTCTCTTCCTGTTCATGTCCCCAGTCTGTCTCCATACATCCCCATACCTGCCCACACTCCTGGTCTACTAGCAGAAACAAGAATTATCCTTCCCATTCTACTTGAGCTTTCGTTTTACCTTCCCTGCCACCTCTCTAGTCTCTAAATTTACTTATTCTTGGTTGCTACCAAATATCAGAACACCCTACGCAATTTCAATGGCCTTTAAGCATAAAGTGGCCCATAGAATTCAGACATAGTAAATGCTCTCTGGGTAAGCATATGAATTCTTCCAGTAGGGCTTTTTGCCTACAAATCCATCCTTCCTGACCCTGAACTTGGCCATTTGTTTCCTACACATAAGTACTACACAGCTCCATCCCTGAGAATATGTCCACTCAGAGGGGATCCCAGTTCAATTTGCTAATACATGCTCCCCAGGACACCTGCATTGAGATTAAGAATTAGACTATAGGAATACAGGAGGGCAAGCACCTTGGCTGCCCTCTGAGATCATTCTGGTTGAAAGCTGTGCACAGTGTTGTTATTCCCATTGCACAGAGGGAAGATGTTGTAGCTCATAGAGTTTAAGGGACTTAATGAAGGTCCCTCAACCTATATTTTTCTTCCTCTTTCTCTAAATCACTACCAAGAATGTCTCCAAATTAGTGTTTTTGTTTGTTTTTGTTGTGGTTGTTGGTTGTGAGGCTTGAACTCAGTGTATGGGCACTGTGTTTGAGCTTTTGTGCTCAGGGCTAGTACTTCTACCACTTTGAGCCACAGTGCCATTTCTGGCTATTTCTGTGATTGATTGGATATAAGAGTCTCACAGTCTTTCCTGCCTGAGCTGGCTTTAAACCTCAATCCTCAGACCTCAGCCTCCTGAGTAACTAGGATTACAAGTGTGAGCCACCAGCCACAAATGAACTTTTAATCCATTACTGCCTAGTGGATGCTGTAATGGGGTTACTAGTCTGCTTGGTATTTGGGGAAATTAGTTTCCTGGCATGATAACACTCTGATTGCCCCCAGTGAATGGAGCTGGCCATGGCCCAAATCAGATATTGGAGGGAATGGAGGGGAAAGGAGGGAAGGGTCTTATTTTACTTAAAAGACAAGTGAGAAGGGGCTGGGAAGGTGGCTCAGTGGTAGAGCACTTGCCTTGCATGCTCGAGGCCCTCAGTTCGATTCCTCAGCACCACATAAGCAAAAAGAAAAAAGCCAGAAGTGGGGCTGTGGCTCAAGTGGTAGAGCGCTAGTCTTGAGCTGAAGAGCTGAGGGACAGTGCCCAGGCCCAGAGTTCAGGCCCCACTACCAGACCAAAAGAAAAAAAAAAGACAAGTGAGAAAATCAGTACTGCTCTTTCAGTAACTCATAATTTTTCTTTGTAGAACTTGAATGGAGAAGTCATTTTCACATTCAGGAGACCAGGTAACTCCTTGGCAATTGAAGTCAGAGTCTCTGGCTTTATCACCCTTGGGTATCTGTGTTTAGGGCTCGTTCCAGGCCATCCTGGCCATTGCCTTATTGTGCTTTGATATTGGTCACCAATAGATGAACAGGAAGATAACTTGCTGCAGAAATTAAGCAAAAAGAAGAAAAAACAAAAGGCAAAAATGGATTCGCGCATTGCTGAAGAGATCCTAGGTCGAGAGACAGGTTATGAAAAACCAGCAGAAGTAACCAAAGAAAAAGGTCAAAAGTCCTGGGCAAGGGAAGAGATACTAAACCAGCACTACAAGTCTTCACAGAGTGACCAGGTGGATGAGCCCAGAAAAAGCTCTATGCATGAATTAGAAGAAATGAAGGGTGAAGGAGAGTTCTTTCCAGAATCTGTGAGGATCCAAGAAGAGGAGGAAGAGGAGGAAGAACAAAAGGAAGAGGAAAAGGAGGAGGAAGAGAAGGAAGTAGATGAAGAGAAAGAGGAGGAGGAGGAGGAGGAAGAGAAGGAAGGAGAAGAGAAGGAGGAGGAAGAGAAGGAAGGAGAAGAGAAGGAGGAGGAAGAAGAGAAGAAGGAAGAGGAGGAAGAAAAAAAGGAGAAAGTAAAGGAAGAGGTGAAGGAAACAACTGTAGAGTTCGAGAGTTTATCTGTGGCTGAGGTAAGCCAGTAACTGCTTCATTCTCAAATACCGAGAAAGGTTGCTATGTTCTCACAGTGTAGATCCCTCATACTTAGGGCCTCTGCTTTTTTGTTCAAGGCTAATGCTTTACTACAGCTGCACTTCTGTTTTCTGGTAGTTGGTTAATTGAAGATAACAGTCTCATGGACTTTCCTGTCCCGGATTGGTTTCAAGCCATGATCCTCAGAGCTCAGCCTGCAAAGCTAGGGTTTCTTATAGCTCAATTTCTTTTTTTTTTGGGGGGGGGAGTCCGGTCGTGGGGTCTGAACTCTGGGCCTGGGCGCTGTCCCTCAGCTCTTTAACTCAAGGCTAGCACTCTACCACTTGAGCCACAGCGCCACTTCCAGCTTTTTTTTTCCTTTTTGCTTATGTGATGCTGAGGAATGGAACCCAGGGCCTCAGGCATGCAAGGCAAGTGCTCTACCACTGAGCCACTTTCCCAGCCCCTTTATGGCTCAATTTCTATTGAAGTCCATATAAAGTACTTATTCCTTTTAATTTTTTTGTCAACAGATATCTAATGTGTCCTTTACAACAATAGTTTTTAAATTCACTTTTCTTTCCTCAAATAGCATACTCTGGAGTCACCCCTCATAGACATGACTTTCTGAATTTGTCTCTGTCTGTCTCTCTTTCTCAGGTCCTCTTTCTTGGACAGTCAACTCAGCCTCTCTTGCTTCAGTCTAGCCTGTTCACTTCACTCTTTCTGCTCACTATGTCTGTAACACAAAAGATGAAGACAAAACTCTCCATTGAATGCTTGCTGGCCAATGACTCCTATGATTAGATCTTGTCCTCAAAATACATTCAAAATTCACAAAACCATAGCTTCAAGTCCATAATGGCAGAATGGCAAAAGACTCATTTTCCTCTATCACTGTGAGAGAGTTGGTATATGAAACCTCTTTTTGAACAGGAATTCCAAACTCAGATGTCCACATATATGTTAGAGAAAAGGACTGGAAGCCAAATGAAAAATGACAAATGCTGGCTCAAAACTGGCATGTATTTTGATTTTTTAAAACAAATTGGGTGCTGGATGCCAGTGATCCATGCCTGTAATTCTAACTACTCAGGAGGCTGAGATCTAAGGATTGTGGTTCGAAGCCAGCTCAGACAGAAAAGTCTGTGAGACTCTTTATGTCCAATAAAATACGTAGAAAAAGCCAGAAGAGGCACTATGGCTCAAGTGGTAGAGTGTTAGCCTTGAGCACAAAAGAGATTCAGGGATAGAGCCCAGGCCCTGAGTTTCAAGCCCAAGGACTGGAGGAAGGGGAAAGAGGGAAAGGGAGGTGGGGGGAAGAAAGGGGAATGACAGAAAGGGGGATAGAGGGAGGGAGAAGGGGAGGAGAGAGGGAGAAGGAGAGGGAGGGAGGAAAAATTGGGAACCCAAATCTTTATGAAGAACATCTCAATTTAAAAAGCACTATGGGGCTGATGATATAGCTCAGTGGCAGAGCAGTTGCCTAGCAGGCAAAAGGCCCTGGATTTAATTCCCAGCATCACAAACAAAAATAAAAACTCTGTGTGTGTGTGTGTGTGTAACAGTTATGGGAAATTTGATTCAAAGATTTATAATCTGTGCTACCAAATGATGACATCCTCAAATATATGAGATGATGTTGACTCAAGCCTTGTTACCTTCATAGGCTGAAATCAAGGAAAAGAAACAGGATGAGAAAATCAAGGAAGACTTGCAGTCCTTCACAACCTCCAGTGGGAACACTTATTTTGTCTACGTATCCCTGGAAGAAGAAGAGAAGAAATCCAAGACTCTCCATTCCACCTTCCCAATCACATACTTCAGCACACCTTTCACCACCAAGTTCACAGAGCATGTGATAATTCCATCTGAACTTATTTTAAAAATTAAGAAACAGTAAGTAGAAAACCTTTGTATCCTCATTCTCTTGCTCTGAGTTTTATTCACACGGAGATTCAACCAAACATTAGATTAAGCTGGATAGGTTTAAAAGGTAGTTAACTGAGGGAGAGTAGGGTGAGAAACACAATAAAAAAACTGATATTAAAAAATTACTTGCATACGCAGATACCTTCAGTGGGACTGACCTTACCATCCATCCCAGACTGCTCTGTTGGTGTAGGCATTGTACATAAAAACCCTTTATTGTTCTGCCACATAATCTTTGGTTCTACTTCCTAATAAATCTGTTATTTTAGGGTTTTTTTCTTTATTGAAAGTGCTATAGATACAAAACTAGGAATGAATATTTCATGTATGGTATTTTACATATTCATCGTAGAAAATAGAAAAAGAAAGAAAAGAAAGAAAAATAAAGCTATTCCCCATATTTTTTGTTAGTGTGCTTTTGTTACTGTTTTAAGACAGGGTCTTGCAATGTCACTCAGCTGGTCTGTGTATCCCAGGCAAGTCTAGAACTCCTGGGACATTTAGTGAGAATCTCTCCTCACCCCCTTGACACTGGCTTTTTGCTGCATTGTTTCCTCTGTGTGTCTGTTCCTGCATGACTATCCCACACTTTGTGATTGCTACAGCTTTATGCCATCTTCATATTTGGTTCATTTTTTTGTTTTTTAAGATAAGCGAGCCTCACAATAGAGAAACAGGCAAAAGACATCAATGGATACTGTGCAGGAATAAAAAGTTAAGTAGAATTATACACATGAAAATATGCTTAGTCTTGGTAAAAATGAAAACATTTGACTACACATTCTGATGCTATGGGGAAATGAGAATGCAAGTTGCTCTCTAATGGAAATAGTTTGTCTCTATCTGTGAAACCTACAAGTGTATTTTAACTGATCCATCAGCTCTAGTTCAGGGAATTCATCCTATAGAAATGCCTCTACCCTAGGCATATGTACAAGTTTATTCATCTCAGCCAGTGTGGCCCTGGCAGTGGTCCAAAAAATTGTATGATGGTCTACCTACACAATGAAATAAAATAAGGAGGAAAGTACAAAATATGAAAAGCTCTCTTACTGGTCATCAGTGTGGGCAGGAGACCCTGACTGTTACTTATCTCTCCCCAGACTTCGAGTTGGTTTCTTTGATCACCTTGAGAAATGGTTTGACGAATGTACACTCAGTGTCCGGATCATTGTGGCCACCAAAATTCATGAATTGGATTCTGAGCTAGAGCTGCGTCTGCACCTGCATGAACCAAGATTACAGCATATTGAGCAGGACATCCATAATGTCAGGGCAGGTGTGACTCCGCCTGAGAAAGCCTACCCTGTCTCTAGAAACCCCTTCAGAACCAGCTGTCCTGTGCCCTTAGTTTTGTTAGCTGATTCAGTTTGCTTCACGCAACACTTAACATACGATTACCTCATCTGGAAATGTACTTGAGTGCATGAGATTTTCTACCTCTCTGACTTTCAGAAAGAAAGTACTAAGAATCTGCATTCAAGATTTTAAAAAAATTGAAGGGGTGTTAAGTAGCTGAAATGAAGAGTTCTGTTACAACTCTTGGGTTTCAAAAACACACCTGCATTATGGTTGCTCTGGAGGCAAGCCTCTAGCTCAGAAATCAGAGCTCTCAGGCTCAGCTTCTCTGGCTATGTGACTCAACCCAGTTACCTGACCCCTCTAACTCTTCTGTCACCTACAGAAGGAGTTTAGAGGTGTTATCATGGAATCATGAACACCAGGTACAAGACATGACACCCAAGAGTGGAGGCCATTATTCCTAATCTTTTGCCATACTTAAAAAGACATGTCATTTCTCCTTTAGGTGGTAAGCTCCATTATTGGGAGGGTACAATTTTAGTAAGTTCCTTCCATGACCCACTGGGTTTTTTCTCTGATCATACTCTATACTTCAGCATAGCCCACCTAATGGAGAACCCCTCCAGGTGATCCATCCACACTCTGGTCTGAAGGACTTGAGGATGCGCAAGCAGATACCAGGCTTCCAGTCCCAAGGCTCACAGCCTGGGGTAATTTGACTGACATTTGAAAAATGTCAGTCCTCACCTAGAGAATGTGTTTCTTCAATGCACTGAGGAGTAGCTTCTGGGGAGGGGTAGGGGCTGATGTCCTTTGCTGCTCCAGTTCCCTGGCTTGTACAGCATAGAAATGTAGGCCAGAGAAATGGAGCTGAATTTTGGCAAAGCTGAGGCCACAGCACTCAAGAATCCTTTGGGTGATCTGGGGACTCGCTGCTTCCCCTCAAGGCCTGTGGGTGAGCTCTTGTTCTTCCCTATCCAGCTGGAATTCAGACTGTCTGCATGAGTATCCATAGATGAGGAATAAATCCAGATGCCCAGCTTTACACAAGTTGTTCTCCCCTAGCCCAAGTCCTCTCCACTAGGTTCCCACACACTCCAACACCCTATACCTATACTCCCTTTTCTCAGGTTGCCCCTGGGAGACTCTGTTTCCTTTGTCTTGCTCCCTGTGCAGTAGGCAGATATCTCCCAGGTCAGCAGAGCTTCCTGACCATGGAGAAACCCTGAGTTAGACTTTTATTGACCTCTCTGAGGTCAGAGCTCATTCCTAGCCCTAGCCCTGGTGAGAGCAGCAGGGGCAGGGCAAGGCACCTTGACTCTCTGTAGCTGGCCTGGGAAAGGCAATGGGTGGGCTCTGATCTAGGAAAGGATCTTCCAGAAGACCACAGCTTTGCTCACTCTCTTACAGCCGAACTCTTGCTTCACCAAGAGCAGCTGGACAGCCACTGCATGGGAATCACCGAGACATTAAAGAAGGAGAGGCTGATGTTCTGCCAGTTCCAAGAAGAGCAAACAATGAGGAGCAAGTACTTCCGCCGTAAGATCTATGACATGGAGCATATCTTCTTGAATGCCACCAAGAGCCAAAAGTAAGGGGCTAGGGAGTCTCCCTCCACCAGGCAGATGGCTCTAGAAATCCAGCCAGGCTGCTGCTTGCAAAGGAAAATTGAATCTCTTTTCAAGCATTAGAGAGCCAAACTCTTTGGACAACATCCAGTTTGGAGGGTGAGCAGCCAAGGAGAGAAAAGGGTTCAGACACAGTCAGTGAGGGAGGGTGCAGATGATGTACCCTGAAATGTCCATGGGATTAAAGCCACTTCCCTTCAATTCAAACCAGGAAGGACTTCCTACAGGAGGGTGCATTTGCCATCAACACAGACACCCATTTGGGGACGGAAGAAGGCAGGACAGGTCACGTTTTCCAATGAGAGAAACTTGGAGTGGGGTTTCAGAGTGTGGAATGGGGCCTTGGCAGCCTCCAGGCACGTGGGGACAAGTTGGGTTCAGATGGGCTTTGTTGTGAAGAGGACATCGGTAAGGCTTTCTTTGGGGAAGAGCATGGGGAGGGGGAACCATGTTGATGGGTCAGAGGGAGAATGAGGATCCACCAGGACCTGAGATTCTTGGACCAAATTGGTGCCCCAGGTCATGCTTCTGATCCAGAATGACACATTGTAGCAGACACATTAGCACTTGAAACATCCAGTATTCCTGTGCCACACAGAGAAGCTGGGCAGTGATTCTGGTGGCCCCACAGCAAAGCTCAGGACACCACTCAGTGCTCTCATGTCACTGCTGCATCACCATCTCTCCTGTCCCCACAGGCTGGTCATTCTCACCAACACACTACACCGGGAGCTGCTGAGCCACGTGGATGTTATTCAGGTGTCCCTGCGCAGTTTCCGGCAGTACTTGGAGGAGAGTCTAGGCAAGCTGCGTTACACCAACATTGACTACCTCAAGTGCTGCAGGTAGGCGCAAGCATCCAGGCATCTGCAGGAGGTGGCCTTGGTTTTTCTCTTAACTTTTTGCCGCCCCCACCCCAGTGTTTAAATCTGTTCATTTAGCTTTGAATTTTCACGACTGCAGTTCGATTAGATTGTTTCTCAAAATTGTCAAGCTTCTCTTTTAGTTCTTCAGACATCTGACCCTTTGTTATGTTTATAGTTTATGTTGGGTAATTCTAACGTCTGGGATCTGTGTGTGTGTTGGGGAGTTGTTTCTGTTTTCTGTTGATGTTCTAGTTCTCATTCTCATTATCCTGTTTCCTTGTGATTTTTTTCCCCTCTACTATGAGACATTTATGTTTCTTAGGATTTCATCTTTGGCAGTCTTTGAGGCTTGGGTTGATGAGGGAGTCCTTGCAGAGAGAATTAGAGAGAATTAGTATTTGTTTTTGCTAAACAGCTGGGGCATTACATACACAAGACTAATTAAAATTCTTTGCTTGAAGTTTGTTGAGGTTACTCAGGAGAACAAGAATTCAATTGGAGAATGTGTATGAAGTCTGATTTGTGGCTGAAAATTCTCAGGGGAAAAGAGCTCTTTCCTTCCTTCCTTTCTACATTTCTTTTTATCTTTTTTTTTTTGTCATGGGGCTTGAACTGAGTACTGTCTCTGAGCTTTTTTGTTCAAGGTTAGCAGCTCTACAACTTTGAGCCACAGTTCTACTTCCAATTTTTAGGTGGTTAATTGGAGATGAGTCTCATGGACTTTCCTGCCTGGGCTGGCTTCACACTGTAATCCTCAGATTGCAGTCACTAATGCCTGGCAAGTTCTTTCTTTTTTCCTTCAGCCT
The DNA here is from genome assembly GCF_000151885.1 of Dipodomys ordii. NCBI lineage: Eukaryota > Metazoa > Chordata > Mammalia > Rodentia > Heteromyidae > Dipodomys > Dipodomys ordii. The sequence continues at coordinate 11,541,480 of NW_012267283.1, read as the reverse complement.
CTGATCTAGATAAAGTAGGTTCCTGGTACCTGGTGAGCTTCATTTCTCACTCACTCTGAACTGGAAGTGTCATCTTCATCAGTCAGCTCCTTACTTTCCCCTGTCCATCTACAGTCACTTTGCCTCAGACTCAAAGTCTCCAGGGCAAAGCCTTGGTACCTCCCCACATCCCAAGGGACTCTCTGCTTTCACTTTTTTTTTTCTGAGACTGCTGTTTTTTCTTTCCAGTCCTGGGGCTTGAACTCCTGGGCCTGAGCACTGTCCCTGACCTTTTGTGTACAAGGCTAGCACTCTACCACTTGAGCCACAGCACCATTCTAGCTTTTTCTGAGTAGCTTATTGGAGACAAGAGTCTCATGGACTTTCCTGCCTAGGATGACTTCAAACCACAATCCTTACATCTCAGCCTCCTGAGTAGCTAGGATTTGAGGCATGAGCCACTGGTACCCAGACACAATTCTTTTTTTTTTTTTTAATGTATTTTGCTACAAAGGTGATGTACAGAGAGGTTAGTTACATAAGTCGGGTAATGAGTACATTTCTTTTTGGACAATGTCACCCTTTCCCTAGCTCTTTTCTAGTCCCTCCCCACCCTCCACCTCCAAGTCCTTATGTGACTCCAGAAAACTTCCTATTTTGAGTTTTGCCTGGAATTTATTTGTCACGGTTGGAACTGCCAGCCACTCTGACATGCATGCAAATCCCACCGTTTGTTTCTTATACTGGCACTCCCTGCATTTGTTTTTCTATCTTCTTGCCCTTTGGGTCTAATTCAGTAAGATTTGGGATGGGTAGGAACTTTTCACATCTGATTGGTAGCTTTTATTTTTCCCCAATGATTATCAGGTTGTTTTCTGAAGGAGGTAACTTTTCCCCTGAAGAAATTGAGTCTATGTGTCATCGTCTGGAGAAAGAAGCTTCCCGGATAGAGTTTGTTGAAAGTTTGATCATGATCCACATGGAGAAGATGGAAAATGAGTACCTGGACCAGGTGGGGACTCCAAAGCTACCCTCGAGGTGGTCCCTGAGAGTGTGCATTGCAGGCTGTCACTTCTTAGGGAAGGGCTGTGCTCCTCCTCCAAGCAGTGATTGAACTGGTCCCTTTCATGAGGTCTGACATTTCAGATTTTTATTTCAGCACGGGGGGTTTGAATTCAGCCTTTCATTTGCAAGGCAGATTACTTGTTGAGCTATGCCTCTAGCTTTTTTAGCTTTATTTTTCTGACAAGGTTTCACTTTTTGCTCAAGCTGGCCTGGACTTTGATCCTCCTACTTATGCTTCCTATGCAGCTAGAATGATTGGTGTACACATGGTGTTCAGGTTTTTTTTTTATTAATTGCAATAGAAGTCCCTCAATTTTTTTTTTTTGCTTTTTCCTAAGTCCGAAGTCCTAAACTTTGATCCTCCCTCCTGCTCTCTGCCTGCCTAACTGCCTGCTACTTTACTTTTTAATCTTTCTTCACAGGCCAACGATGTCATCAACAAATTTGAGAGTAAATTCCATAACTTGTCTGTGGACCTTATTTTCATAGAGAAAATCCAGAGGTTGATGACAAATTTGCAAGTAAACATCAAGTGTCAGGTATGACAGAGCCATCTTCCATCTAGCAGATATCTGTCACACACACCTACCTGCATACCAGCAGTGTCCAGTTGCTGGGACACAAACATGCTGTCTGGGACTTGCTTTTCCTTTCAGAACACAAATAAGACCTTGTGTGTGTGTGTGCCAGTCCTGGGGCTGGAACTCAGGGCATGGGGTGCTGTTCCTGGGCTTTTTTTTATTCAAGAGTAGTGCCCTACCACTTGAGCCACAGCTCCATTTCCAGCTTTTTGGTGGTTACCTGGAGGGGAGAATCTGAGACTTTCCTGTTTGGGCTGCCTTCAAACCACAATCCTTAGATCTAAGCCTCCTGAATAGCTGGGATTATAGGCATGAGCCACTGGTGCCCAGCAGACAAATGAAACTCCCACAAGTCACAGATTCATTGCACACCATGTGCCATGCTAACTAAACTACTTTAACTAGCTCTGTTAGTCTTCACAAGAGCTATACCAGGGAAATGTTGTTTTACTCCTATTTTAGAGATAAACTCAGGACTGGATGTGTGACTCGGTGGTAGAATTCAAGCCCCGGTGTGACCAAACAAAAAAATTCCTAGAGATAAACTGAGGCAGAGAGTAACTAATCAGTGACTTAGTGATGGTCACAGACCTCTTCAATGATGGAGCCAGAATGCAAATTCATGTTGGGCAAGCCATCTCTTTCTAGAAGGGGAACAAGTGTGTGGGGTCTGTGGGAGTGTAGAGGGGAAGGTTTAATCTGGGAAAGTGAGGCTTCCCAAGGCTTGAGGGAGAAATAAGAGCCAGGAGAAGTGGGGAGCAGAGTGTCCTGGAGGGATGATGTGAACACCCTGCCCACATAGTGCTAGCACCAACCATATGCAAGGGCTGTATTTTCACCAGCAAGTATCAGCAAAGTGCATTTCCATTATGAAAAATATAGAACTAATACGTGAAGGAAAAATTAGCCACTATTCTACCTCAGAATTGTGATTCCTGTTTAAGATTTATTGTTAATATCTTTTCCTATCCATGAGGAGATGGAAATATATTTGGACTAGCCTCTTTCTATTCCCACAGCTTCGTAAACTCTAGTCTTCTTTTTGCCAGTCCTGGGGCTGAACTCTGGGCCTGGGGTCTGTCCCAGAGCTTCTTTTGCTCAAGCCTAGTGCTCTACCACTTCCAGCTTTTTCTGAGTAATTTTTGGAGATAAGAATCTCACAGTCGGGCTGGGAAGGTAGCTCAGTGGTAGAGCGCTTGCCTTGCATGCTCGAGGCCCTCGGTTCGATTCCTCAGCACCACATAAGCAAAAAGAAAAAAGCCGGAAGTGGCGCTGTGTCTCAAGTGGTAGAGCACTAGCCTTGAGCTGAAGAGCTGAGGGACAGCGCCCAGGCCCAGAGTTCCGGCCCCCCCACCCGACCCCCCCCCCCCCGCCAAAAAAAAGCATCTCACAGACTTTCTGGCCCAGGCTGGCTTCCAACTGTAATCTTTAGATCTTAGTCTCCTGAGTAGTGGGGATTATGGGCGTGGCCACCTGTACTCAGCTTATAAACTCTACCCTTCCAAGATTTTCAAAAGTACCCATTTGAATGGCTTTCCTCTCATACAAGTCCTATGATTTTTGGTTTTTGGTTTTTCTTGTGCCTCCCCATTTCATTTTTTCCATACTTAATCAATATCTCAGCTGTTTTGCTGAACTTCTTTATCATTTTATATTCTAGAAACAAAATCTTGGCTCTTCTGATTTTCTAGGTGGCAAAATCCAATTCACAAACAGATGGATTAAATTCTTCTCTGAAGCAGCTTCAAGACAAGATCGAAATGTGTCGAAACCCCAAGGGAGATAAGACAGTGAGTTCTTCGTTGGTTCTTCTTACAAACTTACACTGAGGTATCTACAGCACAAGCAGGGTGTGGCAGGTGCAGAGGGTTCTGAGCCTTCTTTAACCCATTTTGCTCAATGGAAGGAAAAGAAAAATCAGCCATGGTGTCCTTCCTCAACCAACCCAGGCACACATCTAGAGTTCAGTGAGGTAAGGGCCTGAATCCCCCAGTTCTGAGCATTTCACTCGCTGGTGTATTTGCGCTTGTGTTTGCTTTTCTGCCATGAGCTCATGCTCTACCCCCATGCCATATGTGCCCTTGGCCATGCCAGGAGCTTTCCTTGGTGGCCCACCCAGAGTCTTCCAGAACCAGAGGCCCCTGCCCCCAGGGTCCTAAGCAAGGAATATGCTCCTTCCCTTTTCTACCCTTTTTTGGAGTTGAATTATGATTCCATTGTTATGAGCACCAAGAAAAGTTATCTTTACTGCCTACTCTATAGAGATGCATGAGCACAGAGTGCAGAATGAATGACCTGCTATCCTCAGTCTCTACCAACACTCCCAGCCTGGTCACGTATCTTCATGCACATTTCTTCATATTGGCTGAGTTCACTGATGTGTTTGCCCATAATTTCCCTGTTTTCTCTTATGAGCCCAGCTCGTAGGAGCCAGGGACAAACTGGTTAACCTGCTATGATTCTGTGGGCCCTTTAGGGCAAGCTCTGTCTCTCTAGATTTGAAATGTTTAGTGGCTCCTATTTCCTCCCCTCCAACACACCCTTCAGTTCTCTCTAGTCAGGTCATTGCCAGGTGGGCTTGCTCAGCCTCCTGGCCAACTGGAAGGAGGGTGAGCTTGAGTTTACACAGTTCTATTTTGATGGAGGAGACTGGTTTACTGTCTGTGGAGCAATGGTAAAGAGACAGTGGTGATGCACTCGATATGTAATGAGGGTGCATCCCTGTGCACCTGTGGAGTGTTGGTCCAGGAAGGATGCCTGTTTGGTGTTGCTATGGAGATGCCCAATTGGCCTTCCTAATTCACTCTCTCACACCCTTTCTACCTGGACTACATCTCCTTTGTTTTTTTATTAGCTCATATTAATTGCACAAAAGGATGTCATTATTCTTATATTTTTATGATGTACTTTAAACAAAATCACTCTGTTACTTTATCTTTGCAAAACAATTTTAATGGGTTTTGTTAGTCTAATTTCATACATGAAGTATGTGAGATATATTCATCTCCCTGATATTCTCTTTCTTTGCCCTACTCTTTCCTGCTGCTTGCTGCTTCCAAGTAGTCCTCCTTTAACACCTGTGTCCATCATTTTTTTAAAGACAGATTGTGCCTATCAGAGAAAACATTGGTTATTTGTTGTGCTGAGTCTGGCTTATTTCAATTGTGATCTCCTTTCTATCCGTTTCCTGCCATGACATTAGTATGTCATTGAGGCAGCCCTAGGGAACATCCAGGTCCCCATCTTAGAGATGAGGAGAGTGAGTCAAGCAAGTTTGTCCAGAATTGAACCGATAGAATCAGGAGCTGACCCCTTCCCCAAGCCCTTGTTAGTGAAGGATCTACTTCCACAGGGCAGACACCTGAGAAAGCCAACCAGCGTTTCCCACTCCCCAGGGCCTTTCCAACAAGTGAAGGAACTTTGAGGAACCAGAGTTGTCCTCACTGGACATTCCCCCTTCCCTCGCCCACCCCCGTGCTGTGTTCCTTCATTTCCCGTGAACCTGATAGCTTCCTTGGGGCATCCTTCCTCCATGTTTCCTCCAGGAGGTGACCACAGATGACCTCCTTGGGTTTGTCCGAACTTGGAAAGAAAAACTGAACCAGAGGATTAAGTACCTTAACTGCAGCCTGGATGTGGTGTCTGTGACTCAAGATGTCTTTATGGTAATGAATAGAATGGGCCAGTAGAGAAGGGTGGGTGAGTTGTTGTCTGGGTTCCCAGGTAGGTCACAAGCTGTGGGGTGAGATCTAAGCTGGAATCCCACATTGGGGTTGTCTCTTAGGAGACCCCTTACCTTCTGACATTCCCTCTTCTGACATTCCCTTCTCAACCTCTCTCAGCCTCCTGCTTCTTATCTGCAGTCCACCATTTTGTCCAAACCCCTAGTGCCTTCTGCTTCTGACTGCCACGCCCTCTCACAGGCCCTGTGGCCAAACACCAGGCAAAAAGACTACAAATAACTGTCACTCATCCTTTCTTTCATTCATTATCTCATCAGTTTGATTAAAAACTCCACACAGGCACCTCTGCAACCAAACCTGTGGATCTCACATCAGATCTCTCATCGGATTTCTCAGAGATACTAGAACTTTTCCTTCAAAACACTGCTCCCGATTGTGGCCAAACATTTATTTGTGCATTGAGGTCTATCTCTCCTGCTTAAACCATGTCATGTGGCCTCTCTCTACCTGTGGACACACAGGAAGCATTTCTAAGGGCATGAATGAGTAAAGGACAAATGAACAGCTCTGTGAGGAAAATAGGACCTCTACCATTTTCTAGGAGAGACAAAGAGAGGTTGCAGAAGGCCAGGCAGCTTGCCTCCAGCCACCATTTGGACAAGGTGGCTGTGGAGGATGAGCCAGCTGGCTGCCTCCCCAGGACTTGACCTGGGTCCTACACACTCAACCCTTCTCTGTGGACCACAGGACAACTTCATGAATGATTTGGAGGTAGAGAGTGATATTCTGGTATCCTCAGAGGCCCTCGAGGAAGAGGCCAAGATAGGCCTGGTCAGTCCTGAGTCTTTTGCACAGCCAAGTCGCATGGGGAAGTCCCTGCTTGATGACCCTGCTGTGGAGGTGATCAAGAAGATTCTGCAGTGAGTATCCTATACTGTAATCCATGTACCCGAGTCTTTGGAGGCTGGCTTTGGGGACCTGAACACTGGGTTCCTGGAACCCTATGACCGCAGGCCAGGAGCTTTCCCTCTCAGAGCTTCGGTTCCTCACATGAACTCCTGAGCCCATGTTAACATCTACGTACAATGCTGCTACAAACCTGTCCCAAGTTGTTCCTGTGATCACTGAGGAAAAGCTTATTTTCTTTCCTTTGGTTTCAGAATTCCTAAGATAAAATCAGGGTACCTGTGTGACAAAGACCAGACAACTAGCGGCACCAGGCGGGCCTGTGAGTCTTGGGGTACCTGGTGATAGGGAAGCTGGTGCTAATGGTTGCCCATCCTTATCTGCTGTTCTCCGTTCTTGCCCTGGTACTTGTCACCCAAAGACTCGAAGCGATTTCCTTGCCGGGGAGAAAATGCTATGAAGAAGTCTTTGCATAGTGCCAGTGGCACCTCAGAAGGGAGGTAGGTATGCAAGTCTACACAGGATCTCCGTCTTCTCACACAAAGCCTGTACCTCTAAGGGCCAGAAATGACTCACTCTCCCCGACTGTGACCACAGTATATTCCCCATGTTCACACCTTAGTCTTAGCCAGAACTCATCTTGTAGAGGGAGGCAGCTCTCATATCCCTCCCACTTGAGGAAGTGTCTGGAAATTGGAAGTGTGTCCATGGCTTCTGATATGACAGCACAGGCATAGGAGTCCTGTGCTCTCGCCTCCCCTCCCCATTAAGGGAGGGATCATTATACCTGAAGCTCTGGCCACCAGCTTCCATTCATATATTTTATTGAAGGTAGATTACAGCCACATGGCTGAGCCAGTTTTCTGGATCTTTCATAAACCCTGGGTACATGGCTTGATTTATGATTTTGAGAATAAGAGAAGGAAAAAAAAAGAATAAGAGAATAGGCTTTGCTTTTAACTTTACTCAAAGAAAGTCTCTCTGAACCCTGTGTCATTTGTGATGTAGAGAGAAACAAAGGCCAACAAAGTGAGAAGAGCAAAGACTATAGCAAAGAGATGCTATAGTAAGGAGTTGGCCAATTAAGTGCATTTGATGGATTCAGGGCAGTCAGGGCAGTGGGAAGCCACTTGGCAGTAAGCAGAAAAGACCTCACTCAGCAGGTATGTATGGATGGAGGGTGTGGGTCTGGGAAAACTGGAGGCTAGCCCACTGGAAGCCATTCATGCAGCATGGTTGGTTAAGGTGCATTATCTGACTTTCTCTAGTGGGTACTAGGTTGGAAATGGAGTCAATACTTAAGAGAATTTGGCCCTTTTACAGTAACAGATATTGTTTACTTTCCTGAACTATTACTAGAGATAGAAATCTGTCCTCCACCAACCTGACCCACAGAAGGTTGGTTGGTGCTCCAGGCAACTAGGGGTTGTAGATGATCTCGCCATCATCTGTTTTGATGTTCAGTCTCTCAGAACTTATAAAAGCTTATAAATAAAGCTCATGTCATTAGAGCTGCCAAATAAGAAAGGGTCCAGGGTTTGTTGTTGTTTTTTTTGTAGTTGGTGTGTGTGTACACGTGCACATGCACATCAGTAGGCTTGAACTCAAGTCCTTGTGCTTTAGCCACTCAAGGCAAGCATTCTACCACTTAATCCACAGCTCCAATTTTTGTCTTTTTGCTGGTTAATTGGAAACAAGAGTCTCATGGACCTTCCTGCCCATGCTGGCTTCAAACCACCATCTTTAGATCTCAGTCTTCTGAGTAGCTAAGGTCATATGTGTAAGCCACCAACACCCGACCCAGTTCAATTTTAATTTCAGACCAGTAACAGCTATTTTTTGCATGAGTTTGTTCTAAATATTTCATCAGGCATACTTAACCTTCAAAATTGTTTATTGTGTATGTGAAATTCTTGTTGAACTGGGTGTATCTTATTTTTACTTACCTTGGTTATCTGTGGGTCACTATGATTTTCTTTGGGCTCTTACCATGGCAAGGGAAGATGAAAATGTCTGGGCCTGAGTACCTGTGCTCCTTAACCTCTCCCTGTAGCCTTGGCTGGGCTTTAGCAGTAAAGTCTTCCCTCTAAGGTAAGCGGGTTTTCAGAACCATGGAGAAATGGTGAAGTATCTCCTAGGGCTCACCTCCACAGCTGTATCATAGGAGGCCTGGCAAACCCCCAGGCAGGGCTCCCACAGGTCTGACCCCAAACTGAAGATTACTGATGCACCTTCATCCTACAGCATATCACGGCATTCCAAGCCGAGCAGAATGGACAAAAAGTACCAGGTGCTTGGGGACAGGCACTCTCCTTCAGTTGAGTAAGTGGCCATACCATGCCCATTAACTCCTCCAAACCAGTTCCAGTCAGGAGGCCACCAACACTGAATCCATTGAGGGGCTGTGGAGGCTGATCAGAAGAGGAGGGGTGGAGTGGGAACAGTTAAAGGACAGCCCATTTCATCTATGTGTGGGAAGAGATGTTTTCACCCGAATTGTATTTTTTTCAAGATAAGCATTCCATGGTGGCAGGCAGCAAGATTGCTTTTGAGATGGGGGAGATGTTGGGGAAGGGGGAATAGTTATCAATGTTGCCCCATCCTTTTTTTTCTGTTTTCTTTATCATTTCAGGGATCAACGGGATCAACGGGATCAACGAACTGCTCTATTCAGCACAACTTCATTTCATGCCAGGTTCAGAAGACTCAAAACTGGAGAAAATCAAGCTCCACAGTGAGAATTCGTCCCCTTTGTGGGAGGTTTCCCCCATACCCAGCACTACTTCTTGGCAGGGTCTTAGTTCTGCAGACACACACACACACACACACACACACACACACACACACACACA
>NW_012267283.1:11483159-11532364 GCF_000151885.1 Dipodomys ordii | reverse complement strand
GGCTCAAGTGGTAGAGTGCTAGCCTTGAGCTGAAGAGCTGAGGGACAGCACCCAGGCCCAGAGTTCAAGCCCCACAACCAGACCCAAAAAAAAAGAAAGAAAGAAAAAGAAATCAAAGACAGTAAAAGTAGCAAGGGCTGGGGGCCAATACCTATAATCCTAGCTACTCAGAAGGCTAGGATCTGCAGGATCAAGACTCAAAGCCAGCCACTGGGTAGAAAAGGCCTTGAGAGACTCCATCTCCAATTAATCAGCAAAAAGCTGGACTGGAAGTGTGGTTCAAGTGGTAGAGTGCCAACTGTGAGCAAGAAAATAAAGCAAGAGAAAGATGTCTTGGATTCAAAACTCAGTGCCTTCTACACATGTGTACACACACATACACATACATACACACACACACACACACACACACACACACACACACACACACACCAGGCCCCGTGTTTGAGGATGAACTTGGGCACATGGCAATGCTAATGGGTTTACTTGAGAAAATAGGGATTCGTGAACTGGCAGTGCTAGGCACTTATGGTTCATGGCTCTACCAAGGGTGTACCAGGAGAAAGGAGAAAACTTGTATAAGGTATTTGCAGAGTCAAGATGAAGAAAATATTAGATTAGCTGGTATGAAAAGTTCCCGCTTAGAAGTAAATTGCCTGTTTCTCCTTGGTTAAGCTCATTTTGTTTTCCTAAACTATGACCATTCATTCTGAATTGGGTTCTGCTTTACTCATGTAGTTAACCCCAGGCAGCACAGCTGTTTCAGCCCAATGATTCTCAGTATTTTAAACACCTGGTATAGTTTAGAGTCTGTTGCAAAATATGGAGAAATATGTAGATTAATCAGCCAGTCAAATCAATCCACCTGATTAGATCTCTGTAGGAGGCGAGGGATACTCTGGAGTTATAGAATTAGGCAGTCTGAGTAAGAACAGGAATCAATGTGACCGAGAAGGAAGTTGGCAACTGTTTTGGAGGTGAATTGGGGTGTGCAAAGGTCCTGTCAATAGCAAGCAGCTAGCAGCTATTAGAAGTGACGTGACAGGGCTAGGGCTGGGAAAGTGGCTCAGTGGTAGAGCGCTTGTCTTGCATGCATGAGGCCCTGGGTTGGATTCCTCAGCACCACATAAGCAAAAAGAAAAAAGCCAGAAGTGGCACTGTGGCTCAAGTGGTAGAGCGCTAGCCTTGAGCTGAAGAGCTGAGGGACAGCGCCCAGGCCCAGAGTTCAGGCCCCACGACCAGACCCACAAAAAAGAAGTGACAGGGCTAAAATAATGCACTTGGAATGTTCTGGTTTTGTCCCTGTTGGTGTATCTAGAGGAGGCCCCTCACAGATCTGCTTGTGCATATTGCAGAGATTTTAAAGGGATCATCATAAGCCACCTCTGGGAGAGCAATGACAACCTGCTGACTGTTGTGGAGGTAAGGACCATTGCCCACGAGCCTGCACCCACACTGGAAACACACCCCAGCTGTCTCTACCTTCTGCAGTCTGCTGATCATGAGCACTCAGGAGCAGCGGCTGGAGACCCCTCAAGTCTCCTCAAATCTTGTCTTCTTGTGGCTTTGGCCTTCCTAGAAATCATCCCTAGGTCCTTAAGCATTTGTTCAGTTACTTAAATCAGTCACTGAATGTTTCTTGGATACCAACTGCATGCCAGATATTAGTGTGCCAAGAGGAACAAACTCAGTCTCTGTCCCCAAAGTACCCAGTACCCAGCAGAAGGTCAACAGGCATGGTATAGGGCACAGGGGACCAGGCAGGGGTATGGGAATGGGCCATTGCTTCAGCTCATCTAGCTTTATGGCCTATAGGCTACATCCAGCTTGGTGCTTCCTAGTCAGCACTCGACCTAGTTACAATTTGAGGTCTAGAAGGAGAAATAGGATTTTGTTCACCCATTCAAGGAGTAAGGAAGGCCAGCTATGGTCTTGAGCCAGGCTAGATAGGTTCTGCATGTTGCAGGAGCAACACAGGCAAAAGCTTAAGGGTGTGGTGTTGAGGGAACCGGAATCCAGGGCCCCAGTCCTGGGATGAAAGCCCTCACCTACACGTGATTGAACTCTTCTGGCAGGAGTTTTACCGCAAAGAGAAGCGTCCGGTCTGCAAGCCTGACTGTATGCATGAAAACTTCGACCAGTGTGTTGAGCATATCACCAGGAAGATCTTGGAGTACCAAAGCCAAACAGATGAATATCACAACTCCTGCGTCATGGGTGAGTAGGCAACAGACTGGAAAATAAGTGTGGCACAAACCAGTGATGGAACTCAGCCTCAGTCTCTCCTCATGTGGAGTGACTGGGGAGGCAAAGTAACCTCCCTGTGAAAAGCTGACCTTTAGAATTGGGCAAAAGCAATGAACAGATTTAATTGGGGGAAATATGTGGGTGTGTGCGCACGCACGCATACACACACACACACACACACACACACACACACACACTCACTTTTCTTGAAAAATGTGGATGTTTTTGTTTTTATATTTAGCCCAGGCTGGCCTTGATCTCCTACCTCAGCTTCCAGAGTGCTGGGATTATAAACATGCACTACCATGCCCATTGAAATCTGACCTTTACCACTAAAAAGACGGTTTCTTCACATTAGTTTGTTTTTTTGTTTTTGTTTTTGCCAGTTCTGGGGCTTGAACTTGGGGCCTGGATGCTGTCCCTGAGCCTCTGAGTGCTCAAGGCTAGCACTCTATCACTTGAGCCACAGTATCACTTCTGGCTTTTTCTAAGTAGTTTATTGGGAGATAAGAGTCTCATGAATTTACCTGCCTGAGCTGGCTGTGAATTGTGATCCTCAGATCTCAGCCTCCTGAATAGCTAGGAATACAGGCATGAGCCACCAGTGCCCAGCTCTTCCAGTTATTTTTGACAGATTTACAGACCTATTTTCTTACCTTTCAATGGTTTTAAATTCATTGCAGAACTGTGCAATCATCACTTCCCATCCTCTCCTGGCCCTAAGTAAGCAACATCCCACTTTCTGTCTCTGTGGAGTTCCTCCTTCTATAGCGACAATCAGCATTTTGCTTTTCCGGGTCACACTTGCCCCAAGGTCCTGTGGTCAAATGGGCTTGGGAAGTGCTATAGATTAGGTAACACTGTGGCAGACTCAACTTTCCCTCAGGAGAGACCTCTATTTCTTCTGGAAGTCCAGTATTGTTGCCAACTCTCCATTTGCAAACTTGTAAACTGCTAGGTTACAATATTTGGGGAATAGAGTCTTTTAAATGTCTTGATGAGGTAGCTATTTAAAAAAAAAGAAAAAAAAGAAACACACAAAGCCATGATTAAGTGCAAATAGGAAATCTAAAGGGTAACTTCAGAGCAAACGTTGGTCACTTCCCTAAATACATTTACTGACCCCCCAGGTGAATTTGAGCCTCTATTTCCATGGCCTCTAGGGTACTAGAAACTAGAGAAAAATCTGATGAAGACAACCTAAAGTAGGAAGTTGCATATAAAGGTGAACCCCGCCAAGGAATCTACCTACAGAGTAAGGGAATGAACTAGAAGAAAACTATCCTATCAGAAACCTTGCTATTGGGAGAACAAAACAAAACAAACTCTAGTGAGAATCCAGAACTGTAAATTGCCTCTTAAGTGATTTTTAAACCTGAATTCAATTTTGTTTTTGTGGATCAGCCAAAAAGAATCTTAAATTGATTGAGATTGTTCAGAACTTGCTTAATAGAAGCACCACAAACCTCTCTAGAAAACTTACCTTCAACGCAGGCCTCCGACTATACCCACACAAAAAAATCCCAGAATAATCAACAACTAACAACAAGCCCCCATACAGAACATAAGAAACAAAGTACCATAAACAAGAGGTACAGGCAAGAACAGCAAAGACTTCAGATACTGAAAGTACAATATAAAACAATGTAAATATAAATATAAAAGAAGGCATCTGGAACCCAGAGTAAAGAACAGGAGAGTAAGACATTATTAAAATGATCAAGTAGGTAGAAAAGAGAAAAAATGGAACTTCTAAAAAGTGAGCGTGAAGTATTGAACATTTAAAAACATGACTGAGTTTACTACCAAGTGATAACTTCTGAAAGTGGAATCAGTGTACTGACAAATACTCATAATGCAGCACAGAAAGAAATGAAAACATGGGAGACAGGTGGAAATGCATACAGAGAGGAGTGAGGAGACAAGAGTCAAGGCAGTATTTGAAGAAGTAATGGGGGAGATCTTGGCAGAGCTGCTCAATGACACAACACAATTTAAAGGAGCTGAGAAATCAGCAGAGTGGGAAGGAGGAGCCCCTTCAACTTGTTAGGTTTAGCTAAAGGGCCCCTTTTGATGGAATGGCAATTACTACATGGGAGACTAGAGATTTTCCTTTGGGAAACTACTTTGGGCCTTTGTTAGAGATCACCTCAGCAATTTAGTTCTACTCCGTCCCCTCCTCTAGTTCTCTACCTTCAATTCTTACAGAATTACGAGCCCAGGTGAGGAGATTTGAGGAGCTCCTACCCCAGGTGTGTTGGCTGGTGATGGAGAATTTCAAGGAGCAGCACTGGAAAAAGTTTTGCACTGCCATGAATGACATCCAGGAAGACTTTGCGAGACAGCAGAAAGTGCTAGAGAAAAAGAAGGTAAGGGTTGTAGGACCAGCCAACGCCACTCCAGGATGAGGAGTGCTGGGACTTCAGAATGGAGGCAGGAGCTCTTGGGGAGGCTAAGTTCAAGGTAAGAAGATGAGCCAGTTTGGGGAAAGTTAGATAGGAACTGAACAACAGGAGGCACTGTGAAATAAAAACAGAGTCACCATTTCTTCACAAATGCATTCATTAAGCTCTGTTGTATTTAATGGGAGAATCGGCTGGATTTGATAGGGCCATGGTCATTGGCTTCCCACACTGGTTCTTAAAGCCATGAGACATGATTAGCGCTGATTATATTGAACTAATGCCCTGATTGCGCTAGAGCAGATGCTCAGCTCACCCTCTCTCCAATTCCCGAAGCTGGCTTCAGCCATGCCCCATCTTATCTTTTCTGCCACTCACTCCTCTGCCCATCCATAGCCTCTTACACACCCAGGTTATAATTCAGGTCAAAGAACACATCTGTCTGACCATGATTTAGTTGACAGAGGCATAGGCTGGTGACTTTTTAGTCCTGATCTCAAGTTTAAACCATGTTGAAATATGGGTTGTTTGATCAAAGGATAAAAATTCTCAAGGACTCCATCCGAACATTGGACATCCCACATATTCCCAACAAATGGAGAAACTAAACCAAGCAGAAATAAGAAGACAGCAAGATATGGAGTACGCAATTGAGACCAACGAAGAGAAACTGGAGGTCAGTGAGCAATGGTCATTGATTCTCCAGTCCAACAGTGAGAGCAGCATGGAGGATGGCCTTCATAGGTGGCCAGTAGCAGCACAGGGTGTGGCTTTTGGTTGGAACCTATGCCAAAGCAGGCAACATAGTGGGTGGGTTTTGGAGGTGAAGCAGTTATGATTGGGTGTTTTTCTCTTGACTTCTAAATTCATTATTTACAAAATCAGTAATGACATTTCTCCCCATGATCCTTATCTAGTTTTTTTTTCACCTTGTCTAGTTTTATTCTCACCTGTGTGTCCTTGACCATCTTTGAATCTTAAGCCAAATCAACACTTGCAAGGGCCCCTTGGCTCTAATGACCAGAGGCCAGTTAATTCAGACAAAACTGGCAAAATGCCTTTGGCTCTGGCTCACCAATGGGTTCCCCAAATCCTTGCTGCTGAGTTGACCTGGTCCTCCTTTGGCCAGCCTCGCTTCTTCTGTTCCCCTCTAGGAATTCGCCTGGAAATATGGCCGCTTTTTCATAGTCAGCTTGGCCAACTTCACCGAGAGGTTTCTGCAGCAGTTGGATGAAGTTATCACTGTGGACGACATCCAAACTGCAAGTATGCTATCTGCCAGTCCCATGCTCTGGCCGCAGTGAGCTTGCTGGGTGGAGTGGTGGGGGAGAGGAGAAAGGATGTCTACTGTCCGCCCTGCCCTGCCCCACCTCGACCAGGGTACAAACAGTTTCTCATTGAGGGACTGACTGGCTTTGATTGTTTAATTTAAATTAATTTTTTATTAAAAAGGCAAATGTTAGGAGGTTGTAAAGAATGGCCCCCTAGTCACAAATATTTTCATATTCCTTGGGTTAGATCTGTTTTTCTCTAAATATGGCTTGAGAACCAGAGGCTATGAAGGCAGTAGTGGCATTTTGTTTAGGCCCAAACAACAGAAAAATGTCAAGTATGGAACCATAACTAGAACACTTTTTTAACAATCTATAGATCAGCAGGCCATCTTTTTTAAAGGAGAGAAAAAAGTTGGAAATGATCATGGTAAGTGAAATGAGTCAGTTCCTCAAAGATGAGTATGGACTGTTTCCTCTCATTTGTAGAAACAAGGGGAAAATTAAACAGACAACACCAAGGTCATGAAAGTAAATGAAGCACTACTAGGGAAGGGGAAGGGGAAGAGGAAGAGAGAGGAAAGTGAGGAGGTTGAGAAGGAGTAACAGGAGGACTATGATATATATTCAAAGTACATTTTATGTGATCATATATATGATCAAAGTATATTCCACATGTGGAAATGGCACGTGATGAAACCCTTTACTCTGTGCATTTGAATAGATACCAATAGAAGTTCTTTTTTTTTTTTTTGGTTGGTCATGGGGCCTGAACTCTGGGCCTGGGTGCTGTCCCTCAGCTTTTCAGCTCAAGACTAGCACTCTACCATTTGGGCCATAGCACCACTTCCAGCTTTTTCTGCTTATGTGGTGCTGAGGAATCGAACCCAGGGTCTCATGCATGCACCGCAACCACTCTACCACTGAGACACCTTCCCAGCCCTAAAAATTCATTTTTAAAAAAGCAAAACCACACAGATAGCTGGGTGTGGTAGCCTATAATCCTAGCTATATGAGAACCTAGTTACTTGGGAGACAAAGATCAGTAATCACAATTGATCAGTAATCACAATTGAGGCATACTCTGTCAGCTACATTGGAGACATAGTTAGGAGGATCAGAGTCTGGGGCTAAGAAAAGTAAGGTACCCCATCCAAAAAAAAAATCTAAAATAAAGGACTGAGGATATGGTTTGAGTGATGGAGGTCCTGGGTTCAAACTCCAGTACCACTAGTCAGCTAGACAGACAGAAAGCACTGGAAAAGTTGGGTGAGCAAGCCAGGCTTGTGATGGGCTAGGGCACCTGTCACTAAATGTTACCCAAGGGAGAAGTCCATTTGTCTCGGGCTGTCAGCCTGAGTTAGCCACTGGCAGTAACCAGTCTCTTTACTGTCAGAGATGGATCCCCCCAAGCAGAAAACATCACTCCTCATACGGAAAAAACTGGCCAGGCTCTCCTTGGAGGAAGAGAGTGAGAAGCCCCTGATTGAACGTGGGAGCAGGTAAGAGTCTAGAGAAGCAAAGGACAGACACCATGAATGGCTCAGACTGGGTAACCTTGGAAAGGCACTGAGCTCAAGCCTCAGTTTCCTCACCTTTGGCAGTCTGCTGATATGAAGAGGAAGGGGAGGCTGTTCATGGAGAGCACCCCTGGAGGGTTATTCATGGAGCACTACTGGCTAAAGGTCTCACAAAGAAAGAGTGGTCTGTCCCAGGAGGAGGTGCATTTCTCAGTTCGCTGCTGTCAGAACAGAATTCTGCACAAGTGGGAAAAGCAGTGACTCTCCCAGCTATGTTCTTGGTTGGGACCTCTACAGAATTTTAAGAATATGAGCCAGGACTCAGAGACTCCCTACCTTGGCTGCTGAGGAAACTGAGGCTGAGGAAAGGGAGTCAAGGGATAGCAGAGTCAAGAAACAGAGCAAACAGGCACAGAGACAATGGTAACAATAGATTCCCACTGAGGCATGGTAGGTACACCAAATCAGTGCTTGGTCCATACTTTGGTAGCAGTATGGAAACAGATTCAGAGAACTGAAAAGCTACATTAAATGCTCTAGGGACCATATATATATATATATGTCCCTACATAATACATATATATACATATAATATATATTATATATATATATATTATATATATAATATAGCAGTTTAAAGCCATAATAAAAAGCTTTCCCAATGGGGATAGTGGGGGGATTAGGAATGAGGAAGCCATGCATATTGTAGGAAGTGGCCAGGAATCAAGCCCACCGAGGTCACCATCCAAACCAAGATTCTTCTTCGGAAGACACCTTCAATTGCCACCACGAAGACCACCCTGGGCCACCTGGCAGCCGTGGAAGCCCGAGATGCTGTGTACCTGGTGAGGCAGGGTGGGATGGGGTGTCCCAGGGAACACAGGGCAGTTTCATTGCCTTGAGGAGGAAAGAGCTCCTCATTACTAGGTACCCCAATATTTGGCCCAAAGAACAAACAACAATGTCAGTGTGCCCCTGAGCTGCTGGTCTCAAGACTCAGGATAGCTGATATCCATAGATAAGTCCAAGAATGTGAGCCAAAGGTCATGACCAGCCCAGTGCTACAGGGTTTTGAGGTGGGAGCTCTGGTGCTGTAGGAGCCCAGCAGAGAGGTCCATCGCTCACACTGGCCATGGAGAAAAGCTTTGCAAGAAGGACAGCAGAGTCAGGGAACAGAGCAGACAGGCAGAGACAATGGTAGCAGTAGATTCCACTGAGGCATGGTAGCTAGAACATTAACAGCCCCAAGTACTAACAGCCTCAAACCCCCTTCTATTTTTTTTTTTAATTTTGGGCAGTAGGAGTAGGGGTTGAACTCAGGGCCTTGTACTAACTAGGCAGATACTCTATTTCTGAGCCACACCTACAGATCTTTTGTGCTCTGGTTATTTTTGAGATGAGTTTGCTTGACAATAGTGTCTTCTATTTTTCATTTCCCACCTTAGCTGTCAAGACAGATACTGCCACACTGAGTTTCTTCTGTTGAAAAAGTCTCTGTCTTTTCTGCTCAGACTGACCAGGAACAGTGATCCTCCAGATCTCAGCCTCCTATGTAGCTATGGCACACACCACTATGCCCAACTATTAGTTAAGAAGAGGTTTCATGAACTTTTGTGCCTAGGCTGGCCTCCAACTGAATCTTCCTTTCTCAGATTCCCACATAGCTAGGATTACATGTATGAGTCACCAGCACATGATTTACCTTCTATTTTTTTTGGGGGGGGGTCCAGTTGTGGGGCCTGAACTCTGGGCCTGGGCGCTGTCCTTCAGCTCTTCAGCTCAAGGCTAGCGCTCTACCACTTGAGCCACAGCACCACTTCCGGCTTTTTTCTTTTTGCTTATGTGGTGCTGAGGAATAGAACCCAGGGCCTCAGGCATGCAAGGCAAGCGCTCTACCACTGAGCCACCTTCCCAGCCCCTACCTTCTATTTTTGACATGTGACATCTCATCAAATCTTCCTCGCAACTTCTGGGGGAATGTAATTATTTCCCCCATTTCACTGAGAGGGACACTAACACCAAAAGTCATTTGCCCTCTTTGCCACTAAGGAGTGGCAGAGTTAGGAACTAACTGGTCACAGTTCCGTGGGACTGGCTTGAGAAGAATGCACCAAGTGTCACTTGAAGGCCCTCTCCCTGCTATGAAGACCCATGGACCTTGGGTCTTGGTGCCCAGAGAGAAAACTTGTCCTGTCCAGAAGTTCCTTGGTTAGGTATTGTGAGAAACTGAAGTACTGCTGATTCCCTAGGGCTAGTCCCTACCCCCAGGCCAGGAAACAGAATTATATTCCTTCTGAGTTCAATGAGGGCTGAAGGCCCAGGCACCACCTCCTGTAGAAGTGAGGACCACTGAACTTTAGGAGGGCTCCACTGCAGGACAGGTCAGGAAGACACAGGGCCCAGAGCCCTAGAAACATGGGTCCTACTCAGCCTCAGAAGCTGGGTGACTCTAGTCAAAACTCTGAGCCTCCGTCTTTGCATCTGTAAAAGAAGGAAAAGAGGACTGTCTCTCCAGACTGTTGAGTGACTTGATGAGGAATGACCTGTGGAACTTGTGCTGATGCCCACAGGGTTGAAAGCTCTTTGCCCCAGACACCAGTGCTTATTTAGGGCTCCCTCCCCATGAACCTTCTTGCTTTCTCCAGAAATTCTTAGCATCGTATGCAGAAATGCTGAAGAAGATCCAGGATGAAAGCACGGCACAGATAAAGGATGCTCAACGCTGGAAGGACAGCTGGAAGCGCTCCATTGACACCCTCCAGGGCCTGTACTTGCCCCAACCTACCCCTGACACCAAATAAAGCTTTGTTTTGTGCCATCACAAAATGGACTGTAATCTATCCCTGAACTGTGCCAAGTACTATAGCTTTATCACTGACAGGGCCAATGTCTTCAGTTGTGGAAAAGACGCTCACTCTGAATTTTCCAGAGGCCAGATCTTTGAAAACTGGGGAAACAACTTGCTCCCTGGAAAGTCTATGGTCAAGAGATGTATGGGGAGCTGTTTCTAGAACATGGGTCCTAGTTATGAGAGTTTTAAGTTCTGCTGGGATCTATCACCAGTTTTCATCATCTGGGCCCCTTCCTTCAAAAAGAATTACACAAAGGCTTCTCCTGCCTGGTGACTCTTCCCCTTCCTCCATGTCATCTCCTGAAATGCACAATGTTACCATCGTCACCAAGATCTGAATGCATCTAAGCCCAGAGGATAGATGAGATAAGAGCTGTGCTCAGAACCTCCTTTTCCCATCAGTTAATTCACTGTGCCTCTCAGGACCTGCCCATCACCCCCACCTCCAATGCCAACCAGCAGCCTGCACAGTGTGGACCATCCAAGTGTGCTTTCTAGGTCATCATCAGGTGACTTAAAAACAGTGTGCTAGCATCACAGGTAATTTGTTAATGTGCAGACTTAGGGCTGGAAGAATGAGAATGGGAGGGATGCAGAGCAGCATACAACTTGAAATCTGCCTGTTCCACAAGTGCAGACTACCAGGCCCCAAGAGCTGGTCCTGCCTCCTGCCAATTGCCTGCAGAGTCTTTGGTTACACTGGTTGCCTTTTTAACCTCTGTCAAACTATGTGTCTGCTCAGTGTCACCTTTACCTGACGTAGTTCAGAGCTGCTCCCACTTGTGCCTCTGGTCACAGCATGTTACTTCCCACCCTCCTGGCTCCCCAGCCCTATCTCAATGTTATCTTGCTTTGTTTTCACTCTACTCTCCACATGTACTTGCATTCATACTTTGTCTCCCCCCATACTGAGCTCTGAGGATTCAGGGACTCAGCAGTTTTCAGTACCCCACGCTGAGTCCACCAGTTACTTTGTACATACTCAGTGATCAGGGTAGAGTTGCTGAGTGAATAAAAGGGAAGATCATGGAGCCCTTTTCCCCTCCTCCCCACATTTCCTACTGACTCTACATTTCCTCTGATTCTAGAGGTAATCATAGGAGGCACAAGGTGGGCCTGCGGTGGGAGGACAGAATGACTGCTATGTGACTCTTCCCTGGCTGCAAAGCCCAAGGCGCCGCTGACACAAGAGGCTGCCCATATTGGGGGGCCAGAGCCATCACTGCAGCCCCCAGGCAGGAACACCAACATACAAATCAGGTTCAGGAGGCCTTATGGAAGTGCTTCTCCAAGGGATGAGGGCAAGAGGGCATGGAATCCCGCCCTAGCAGGAGGGTGGGTAACTTTGGAAGCCTCCCTTTATCACTTTGCCTACACTTCCTGACCTGTTCAGCTCACTCAGGGCACATCCTTCCCTCTGTTAGGACAAATAAAGACTCAAAGGATCCAGTATTCTGGCACCTTGTACCCTATAGCAAGTCATTATCCACCAAGCCCCCAAACTTCTCTGTTCTGAAGGACCTCCACAGAGATAAAAGCATTTTCTCAGGGCACCAGAACACAACAGGCCATTGATGGACAATTGGGCTAATGGACACATGTTTAGCATCTTTGAAGCCATTTACTCTAAGACCTCCTAGTGTATACTGGAGGAAAGTGAGACTTTATCTGCTATAGCCCCTGTCTATAGTCATGGAGAGGGCTCGCTCTTAGCTCTAGGTACCTAGAGAGGTGAATTAGGCCCAGTTTCTGTATTCTCAAGGCTGTCCAGGATCTTAGGAAAGATCCTAGCTTTTTTCCTGCCCATGCTCTGGGCCTCTGGACATGTTGCTCAGAAACCAGATTCCACTGATTTATGGTAGAACTTACTCCAACTTATTTTTTCCCCAGAGTGAGGGGGATGAACACTGGTTTAAGACACAGAACTGTCTAGACTGTGTCCACTTCTGGTTGCCTAGACCTGTCTGTCTCCTAGGATTCAGTTTTCTCCTTACTTGGAACAATGAGCATATAAACATACACTTCATGAAGATGTCATGTCAGGTTCCCTCAACACAGGAAGGGGTATTACAGTGTGGGGGCTCAGGAACACCTCCCTAACTCAGGAGGATGCTGGGGAAACCACTAATAAAGGCCAGGGAAAGTATCTTTGACCCCCTCCCCTATGAACACACATCACACACACAACACAGGGCTCTATATCTAGACTGAGAGAACAGGATTCTTGCCTCATTGCCTGCAACTCAGTATGGCAAGATGCTCAATACAGCTGCTGGACCTGGGCCACATGTTCACTATGGGACCAGGAAGTACTACCATCTCACTTAAGCACTAGGACTGAGGATGGGAAAGAAGGGAGTAGTTCCCTAAAGATAAAATTAGATGCTGATCCCAATAAAAATGGACTGATGTTGGTAAGACAAAAGCACATGATCTCAGAATCATATACAAGATTCAATGTCTAACTGGGCATGGTTCATGAGGGAATGTCACAATGAAGGGACATGTCTTGTTCAAGGCCATACAGAAGCAAAATTCACATTAGATAGAGCTACATATACAGTCATGTATATGTCACTTAACAATGGGAACATATTCTGAGAATTGTGTTGTTAGGTGATGTTGTCACATGTGATCATCACAGATCACTACATACTTAACACAAACCTAGATTGTACAGGTCAATCACTAATCAAGGAACAAATCACACTAGATGTATAAGGTTTCTGCCTGTGTAACACAGGTTTCTGCTGTGTAAACACAGCGGAGTGTTTTACAGTCATTTTTTATAAGTAGTATGTCCTAAAATAAGGATGTAATAATATAGTAAATACCAGTACCATAGTCATTTATTATGAATTTCAAGTATTACATGCTGTACTTAATTATACATGCTTTATGGAACTAACAATGCAGGTTTGTTTACACCACTAAATGCATGTGAGCGATGTGGTATACTAGGACACTAATTACAACTGCTATGACATCATAAGGTAATAGGAATTTTTCAGCTCCTTTGTTTTTTCTGGTCATGGGGCTAAACCTCTGGGCCTGGGCACTCTCCCTCAGCTCTTCAGCTCAAGGTTAGCACTCTACCACTTGAGCCACAGCACCACTTCTGGCTTTTTCTGCTTATGTGGTGCTGAGGAATTGAACCCAGAGCCTCATGCATGCAAGGCAAGCACTCTACCACTGAGCTACCTTTCCAACCCTAAGCTCCTTGATCTTATGGAACCACCATCATATACATAGTCCATTGTTGACCAAAAGATCTTTATGCAGTGCATGATTTTACTAGAATGTTTCCAAACAATAGTGACACAAATAGGAGAGCCATTTATTTCTTCCTGATATAACAGAAGTCTGGAGACTGCAGACAGGCAGTACAAACTGACCTGTTATGGAAGCTCACATGCTCAGAGCATCTCTTTCCTCCTGTTGTTTCATGTAAGGCTGCCATCATCAGGGTCAAGGATGGCGCTATTTCCTTTTCCATAAAGGCTGCTTTTGGAGCTCTAGACAGAAAGATCAACACCACATGTGCACTGCAGAAGAAAGGCAGGATAAATAAAGGCAGGGTGGAGGCGACTTCCCAATGTCCCATGCCACAATTCTGGTCACATCACAGTGGCCTGCACCTATCTGTGAGAGAGGTAAAGAATTTATTCCTTCAGTTTAGTCAATTTGTGCCTTAACTACAAGTGAGTCTCACAATTACAAACTAGGGGAAAATGAAAACTGAAATTTACCAGTTCTTTCCCTACAAAAACTCCAAGAGGAAGAAGAGGCTGCTTTTAGAGGAACAGGTTATTTGCTTACACAGCACACACCTTTGTTTCTTGGTGGTTATTTATTCACAGAGATGGGGAAAACTTGATTTCAAATCAGGGTTATGACTGGAATCCCTGCTTCAAACTCCCAAGCAGG
This sequence comes from Dipodomys ordii, assembly GCF_000151885.1. NCBI lineage: Eukaryota > Metazoa > Chordata > Mammalia > Rodentia > Heteromyidae > Dipodomys > Dipodomys ordii. The sequence goes on along the minus strand of NW_012267283.1, from coordinate 11,518,146 downwards.
ATGAACCACAATGCTATCTTTCCTCTCCTCATACCTTGTAAACAAACCTAAGAAAATCCTTTTCTATTTCATAAAGTGGGAAGGATGGGGATAGGAGCTATGAATCCTCTTAAACAAGTAGCATGTTCCTAAAAAGCTGGATTAAAAATTAGTATCTGGGGGCTGGGAAGTTAGCTCAGTGGTAGAGTGCGTGCCTTGCATGCATGAGGCTCTGGGTTTGATTCCTCAGTACCACATACGCAGAAAAAAGCCAGAAGTGGCTCTATGGCTCACGTGGTAGGGTGCTAGCCTTGAGCTGAAGAGCTGAGGGACAGCGCCTAGGCCCAGAGTTCAGCCCCCACAACCAAAAAAAAAATTAGTATCTATAATCAAAGAAGCACAATACATTAGTCCTGCCATTTTGATCCTCATAGTAAATGGGGAAAATTTTTTGAGGGTCAGGGGTGGGTGCTGGTCCTAAGCCTTGAACTCAAGGTCTAGGTCCTGTCTCTTGAGCTTTTTTTCCCCTCAAGGCTACTGTTCTACCATTTGAGCCACAGATCCACTAGCAGCTCTTTTGGTGGTTAACTGGAGATAAAGAATCTCACAGATTTTCCTGCATGGGCTGGCTTCAAACTACAAATCTGGCATCAAACTTCAAATGTTAGCCCCCTAGGCATGAGCCACCAGCACCCAGAAAAATGAGGTGATATTTAATTAAAATTAATCTAGTCCCTCCCAAAGAAAACCAGTGTCCTATTGGTAGGGATGTAAACTAGTACAAGCACTCTGGAAGGCAGTTTCAAGGTTCCTCAGAAAAGTAAACTTCCCTATGACTCAGCCATGGGGCATCTTGGGTTGACCCATCTACTCAAAATACTGCAAGTCAGGATGTGGGAAACACACTTGTGTATGCATGTTCATTGCTACACTATTCACAATAGTCAAATTGTGGGACATCTCAGATGCCCTATAACACATGAGTAGATTTAAAAAATTGTGGTGCATATATCCAATAGAATTTTACTCATCTATTAGAAAGAATAAGATTATGTCATTTGCAGGAAAATGGGTGGACCAAGAACAATCATGTTAAGTGAGGTAAGCAAAGCTCAGAGAGACACACAGTGTATGTTTTCTCTCATATGTAAAAGCTAGACTTAAAATACAACTGGACATGTGAACTTATACAGAACTCTAGGCATTCACATATAAAAGACCAAAGGAGGATACTCTTCGGGAAGGAACCTAAAGGTGTAATTTTGCTGACCATTTAAAATATTGAAATGAATTCCAGAAAATAGGAACTTTTGTTTTTGTTTATTGTTTTTGCTTTTTTTTCTTTTGTCTTTTTAGGGGGGACAACAAAGGTCGGATGCAGAAAGGGAGGGAGGAAGGATGAACAAATACGGTCATGGTATTCAATATGCACTACATAGAAAATGAACTATGTAACTTGCGGGCAGGGGACGGGAAGTGGGGAAACTGGGGAAAAGTGAAGGAAAGGGTGACATCCAAAAACGATGTATACTCATTACCTGGCTTATGAAATGGTAACCCTGCTGTATAACACCTTAATAATAACAATAAAATTACATTTTAAAAATTAATCTACACCAAATAAAAACTGTCTTACTCTGTCTAGGTTGCTAAAACAAAATACCATAAGCTAGATGGCTTATAAACAACTGAAATTTATTTCCCACTGCTCTGGAATCGAGGAAGTCTTAGATGCCAATGCCACAGTTGACGAGGGCCAACTCCCTAGTGAAGGCCCACTTCCTGTTTCATAGACAGCTATCTTTTTGCTGTGTCTTCAGATGGCAGAGGGCAGAGAGGAAGCTTTCTGAAGTCTATTTAGAAGAGCACTATGCTATTCATGAGGGATCCCTCCCACTAACCATTTTCCAGAAATTCCCATCTCCAAATACTGTAGCACACAGCAGATGAATTTGGAGACAAAAACTGATAACACATCTAAGAAAAACTGATAACTGTGAAAACTAAGCATAGTAAATATATTATTTACTAAATGTCAGGGAAGAAAAATATATCTGCCAGGTGATGGTGGCTCATGCCTATAATCCTAGCTATTCAAGAGGCTGAGGATCGTGGTTAGAAATCACCTAGGCAGTAAAATCAGTAAGACCCTTATCAGAAATAAACTACAAAAAAGCCAGAAGTGGAGCTGTGGCTCAAGTGGTAGAACACTAGCTTTGAAGAAAAAAAAAACTTAGGGTCAGTGCCCAGCCCCAAATTTAAGACCTCAGACAGCAAACACACATACATAAATAACAATAATTTTCTTTTTTTGTATGTGTTCTGGTCCTGGGACTTGAACTCAAGGCTTGAGTGTTGTCACTGAGCTTCTTTTGCTCATAGCTAGTGCTCTACTACTTGAGTCACAGAGATACTTCCAGCGTTTTTGTGATTAATTGGAGGTAAGAGTCTCATGGATGTTTCCACCTTGCTGGCTTCAAACCATGATCCTTAAACCTCAGCCTCCTGGGTAGCTAGGTTTACAGGCTTGAACCACCAACTCCCAGCTAATAATAGCATTCTTAATAAAAAGAAAATGTCTGTAAATCAAAAACAAAGAGAATATTATGGTTTGAGTGTGCCCCTTAAAGATTCATGTCAGAAGCTTGGTCCTTAGCGGTACCTTTAACAAGAGGTGGAGCCTAGTGTTAGGTTCTTAGGCACTGGCACATGCTCTCAGAAGAGATTAATGCATTTCTCACAGGACTGGAGTCTGTTCCTAGGCCCTCTCTGGCTTCCTATCTTGCTATGAGATCCTCTACTTACATCTGATCAGTTACCATGATGTTATCTGTCATGAGGCAATACTAGTAGAAGGCTTCATTAGAGCCAGAGCCAAGCTGACTGGACTTTTCATCCTCCAACACTGGGAGCTAAATCTTTTTATAAGTTATCCAGCCTCAGGTTTTGATTACAGTAGTGGAAAATGGACGAATACACTATACTATATGTTCTTCCTCTAAGATTATTTACTTTTAGAAAATACTGAATGCACTTCATTATTTAGAGCAGTTTTAGGTATACTAAAAAACAGTAGTTCCCATATGCTCTCTCACAAGTTGCTCTATTGTTAACCTCTTGCAGGTGGCTTAATATTAGTACATTAAGAACAAATGAAGTCTACAGTTTAGAGTTCACTCCTTGTAGAATTCTGTAAGATTTGATGAATTCATATCACATATTTACCATTATAGTATCACATACTTTCAGTTGTGCTCCACCTATTCTTTGACACTCTACAGCCTTTTCTACAATGTCATATACCTGGAATCTATAGCATGCAACCTTCTTAAACTAACCTCTTCCACTTAAAAATGCTTTTATGTTTCCTCATTTTGTAACTAGATATCTCATTTTATTTCTAAAATATTCCTATATTCATTTTTGCATTATGATTACAAATACCTGATATAACTACCACTTTAAAAAGTTAATTTTAGCCTATAGTGTTAGGGGTTCTAATCAGTTAACCCACTGCTTTTAGGTGAGGCTGCATATTAAGGCAAGAGTATGGTAAAATAAAACCGCCCACCTTTTGGCTTGAAAGTGAAGAGTAGGCAGAGGCGGGGGCAGGGGCAGAGGCGGGTTGAGGAGAAGGCTGCCCTTAAGGACATAGCCTCATTGACCTGAACTCCTCCTACTAGGCTTCTTTCTCTTAAAGGTTTTGCCACCTTCCAATAGCAAACCTGTAACATACAGGTCTTTGGGGGACAGGGAACATGTAAGATTCAAAGTATATTCCATTACCTAGAAGGATAACTTTGTTGCTTGCAGTATTTGGCACTTGTGAAGAAAGCAGCGATCAGTTGGTATGTCTTACCAGGTGGAAAAGTGCAGAATCATATGGGAAGATTGTTTAAAATAGCTTTATAAGACATTGTCTTCCAAAGTGACTATGTCAGTTTGCATTCCCACCAGTGGTGTTGTTTCACAACATTGCCAGCATTTGCTACTGACAGCCTTCTGCTTTAGCCTTTCTAATAGTACATGGTAGTATCTCCTTTTCATTAAAATTCCCTAATGACATATAGTGGTGAACATCTCTTTATGTGCTTATTTGCCACTCATATATCTTCTCTGGTGAGCTGTCTATTCAGATTGAATGACTACTTTAATATGGCTTTGGGTTTGCTGTTGAATTTGTGAAAGTCTGTTTTATGTGTGAGACTTTGTTGAGATATTGTTGAGTTTTAAGTTCTTTGCATATTTTTATGCCAAAAACATGTTTATTTTCCATCTGTATATAGTCTTCGCAGAGGTCAGTTCTATAGTTGTTTTGGTGAAGTAATATATTGCTGGAACTTCCCCCTCTGCCTTCTTCCATGTCATTCTCACTACTTTTTATAGTTGGTAAGAGTCCATTGTACAGACACAAAACATGTTTACAGACTCATCAGTTAGTAGACATTTAGATTCTTTTCATTTAGGGCTATATAAATCATGCTATTAGGAGCATTTACATATAAGCTTCAGTATGAAAATTTCAAACTTGCTTTTACTATAACATGCCTCAAGTGTGTAACAATACTCGACAAGAAATGTCCTCATTGCCTTACTCATATAACTATAATCCCTCTGTACAACACCTTTACAATAAAATAAAAGTTTAAAAATCCTATGATAATAGTTACCATATATTACTTAAAATAAGTTTTCAAATGAAATGTACTATTCCATTAAACAAATACTTACTATTTGCTCTGTATTCCAGAGATTCAGCATTGGCTTGCCTTTGGTGAAGGGGGTGCATTTTCAGACAGGCAGGAAGTGAACAAGCAGGTAGCTTTAAAAAAAAAAAAGGTCAGGAAGGATGGGACAGCATTTTCCCAACATGAGTTAAGTCCCCATCCACAGAGAGAATGCTCCCACTAAGACTGCCTGGTTGTTTGCCTACTGATGACAAAGGCCAGAAGCATCACATCCCTCCAGTCTATTTTCCACCTCACCATCCTGATCTACCAGTTGTGGAAGTAGACAGAGGGAAAGTATGCAAATTAGCAGCAGGAAGGATGGATTGAAATTTGAGAGATCTATGGAAAAAAAGAAACTCTGTTATTGTCACAGAATGTGACAAGGTAAAGATCAAGGCTCTGAAAAACTGTCAGTTATTATGGACTTTGTGATTATATCTCTTCTCCCAAATTCACATGTAGAGAAATCTCAACCACATGTGACAGAGGAAGGGGTGGGGCCTTTGGAAGATGATCTAGGCCATGAGGGTGGAGTCCTCATGAGTGGGACTAGTGCCTTTATAAGTGAAACCTCAGGGAGTTTTCTGCTCTCTGGTCACTATGTGAGGCTCCAAGGAGAAGGCAATATAAGGACACAATGAGGAGTCAACAGTCTGTAACCCAGAAGAGGGGCGCCACCAGAACTGGACCAAGCTGGCACCCAGATTTTGGACTTCCAGCCTCCAGAACTGTAAGAAATAAAATTCTTATTATTTGTAAGCCACCGAGTCTATGGTGCTTAAAGTAGCCCCAAAGGACTAAGGTTGTTGGTAACCCATATGTGATACATTGGCCAACCAATATTATAGGTACATGGATGTTCATTGAGGTTTGATAGTGAAAAGAATTATTCAGTTCTTAGGCTTTTTTATATTTTTCTTTGTTTTAAAGAGTACTTTATTTCATTCATTAGATAAACAGGAGTAGCATGGCTAAACAGGAGTAGCATGGCAGAATAGAAAGTGAATAGGTTTGATTTCTTTACTCATTTATTCATTGATTGAAAATATTTATTGTAAACTATGTCAAGCACTGGAGTTCTGCAGTCATGATTAGAGAGATATTGCAAATACACATATGCTTTGTATAGAGTGCCCATAATTGCAAGTTTATATAGTTCAGCCTATAAACTTGTTCAGGAATGTACACTGCACAGGAAGCACAAAGCCCTGTAGGTGCTGATCATTGCAGAGTCACCTTTGATGACTTAAGATTAACAGCTGCCTTCCCCAGCAATCTCCTTTCCTGGTTTACCCTGGCTGGTACCTGGCTATCGCTTATTAGCCAATAACACTCTCTTACCTCATTCCAAGTGTTCTGGGTTCTAAGTGCAAATACAAAATGTCCTGTATAAAGTGGACAAAATCAAAGATGCCTGTTTTAAATGAAAAAGACTAGTGAGTTGTTAGTGCTAGCAATTTATGCCTATAATTCAGGTGGCTAAGATCCAGAGGATCATGGTTCAAAGCCAGCCCGGAAGAAGTCTACAAGACTCCATCTTCCAAATTAACTACCAAAAAGCCAGGCTGCTGGTGGGGTTAAAAAGAAAGTATAAGGGAATAAGAGGAAAATTGGAAAAATTAGGTTAAGAGAACTTCAAGGAGACTGCTAGAAAGAATGATTTTTAACTTCCTTAACTGGTGTGCTAGGGAAAATAAGGTAATTTTGTAGTGAGGTAGAGTGGGCTCACAAAATTCTACCAAAGACAAATGCATGTATCTCTACCTCTTGGTATAAACTGTAATTTCCTGCTTAGCTTTGTCTCTGGGTGGCACTGACTGTGAGCTGTTGGAGGACTTCAGCAGGAGCACCCAAACCTATGTGAACCAGTACCCCATCTTTCATGAGAGGTACTTTGTACCCTTGCATTTATTCTCATGAAATGAAATTCACAGAGAAAATCTACCTGTAAGACTTACTGTGTAGTAAAATGATATAAAAAGTTATTTGTGTTGATACACAAAATAGGTTTGTCATCTACATAAATGATTAACAAGACATTCACATGTTGACTGGGGCAAGAGAAATTCCTCTGGTAAGAGGAAAGGACACTAAGCATCCAAATTGGCCCACTAACACCTAACAGGTGGCCCTGATCACCATGGCAACTAAAATACCCTCTTCTATGGCCAAGATACCCCTGTGGGGAGGTATTGGCCAGCCCCTGGAGGACTTCTGAAGGCTCTTTTGCTACTTACTAGATTCACTTTACTATTGAGGGGAAGAACCAAACAGAAATACTAGAACCAAATAGTATAAACACTATTATTGAGGCTAGAACCAAAGCCAAAGCCTTTTGGCTTTGGAGTTAAGGCAACCTCTGAATTTAACAGAAGATCAATGTGCTTTTGCTTCTGGGTTAGTGAATCCATACTACACATCTCCTATGCACTGTGTGGCTTCTTTTCATTGCCTCCTTCCTTCCTTGTTCCCAGACAGCACTGTAATATAATTCTTCTACTAGTAGGTTTACTATTACAGAACTAGTAGCACTGTGGTTGAATGTCTTGATTAAAGTAACAGTCCCTATCTGAAGGCCCACCTAACAGTTGGGTCTCCAAGAAACCTGACAATTCTTAATACCCTTAGAATCATTCTTATTTTGGAGTCTTATCTAAGGCAGAGCTGTGTGAATGCCCACAACTCTTAGGAGGGCCAAGAGGATCTCTTAGACAGCATAGCCCCTATCCTGATAGTTGTGTGACCCTTCTCTACACAACATCGCAGTAAGCCTTCATTATCCTGTTTCCCACTGTTGCATGGCAGTGTGGCCTCTAAAGCTTCGGTGATCAGTCCTGCTGGGGATTAGGCCCTTTTAGCTGACTCACCTTGGAGGCCTTTGTGGGCAGCTTAAGGGGTTTTGCTTGATCAGCACATCCATAGTTTGACAAGGGCCTGGATTTAAGCAGGCTCTGGCAATCCCTCCCTTTGGTTTTATGTTTTTTTCCCCTTACTCAGTTAAAACAAATGCAGTTGCTAGAAACTTCTCTGCATTCATCTAATAGGCAATAGCTGATAGAAGAGGGAATGATTATGTTTATTATAAATCACAAGTAGATCTATCTAAAGATTCCTTTTTTCCAGGAATCTATTCTTCCTTACCTTATGTAAGCAAAAAGTTTATGAGGCTGGTTTTCATCTTGTATGCACAACAACTTTGAATATGTAAGAGCATCAGAAAGGGATGCTTCTAAAACTCTTTGCAATGAAATAATGTAGAAGATGAATAAAATGAGATCTCTTCTCAAGTTGTTCAGCGAGAAACACTAAAATGTATCTGCAAGACAAACAGAGTGGTCTGGAAGCTCAACTAAAGGAGCAATCATCTGAGGTGAAGGCTTCCAGAAAGGTGTCCTGAGAGGGGAATTACTCAAGACACTGAATAATGACAAAGCTAAGACCTTGTGGTTCATTTGATAGCATAGGAAATGATGGAAATGAGTGGGTTTTGGTTTGTGTTTTCTTTTAAGAGACAATATTAAAAAAATAATAGAAGTAAGATGCCCACAATAGAGATCTCTCAAATGGCCACTCTAGATTTTGGAAGGGATGTTTGCAACACTTCCTGATAGCTGTTAAGTTCTGAGGCTCTGACAGAGAGGAAGAAGAACAGAACTTTCTTAGGCTATTGCAAATCCCAAAATGAGATGAGAAAAAAAAAAGCTTGCTTCAGATAAGCTCCTGAAATACAGTTGATGTCTTCCCTTCACACTAAATGGGGCCTGCTGAGGTGGTGCTAGAAAAGAGAGGAGGCAGACTCAAGCCCGCCACTAGCTTTGGGCCTGGCTGCCTTGGACAGATGTGTTGGTGTCTGTATGTAACATGGTTCTCCCCAAACAAGCAGGTTCCCATGTATACAAAAAAAATGCATGAAGGGCTTTCAGTGAAGGGTTTACAATGGAAATACTTCCATCTTTCTACACTCAGGATAAGCTGGAAGCAGAGTCCTCTTCCTTCTTTATACATGGTCTTGATTTTCACTTCCTCCCCCACAAGAAACACCTGTTGAAGTCTCCAGACAGGCACAGGCGACCTGCCACGCTAATGCCTAATGCCTATCCACCTCCCCTACCAGAGCAGAACACCAAAAACCTCCCCACAGCCTTGGGGATGGCAAATGTTTACATTCCTTTCCTAAAAGAGACCCTGGGGCTATAGACTCCTTCCCCATGATCTAAGAACAAGTTTGGCCTTTGGTTGGGGATAATGTCCTCCACTAGAGTTTGGTCCATTTTGAAACTCTACTCTTTGTCCCCAAGAAATATGTTGTCCCCCGAGGCAGTTTATAATGTGGGTTCACAGTAGGGCTGTAAGGACTCCTAACCCTCTGTGAAATCACACCCCAGATTTCTCTCTGTATGTTTCTTTCACTATTCTGATCTCCTTTCCCAGAAAAGATTAAGAACCATTGGGTCTAAGGAATAACCAACTACTCTAAGGAATATTCAATCTATGTCATCTCTAATACCCCTAAATTCTCCTGAAATCCAATTATATCTAGGACATGGATAAATTCTTAAACTGTCTGGGCCTTGGGTCATTTTGGAAAAAAAGAAAAGCTAAACACAACTTCCTATAGGTCAGAGACCCACGGACTTCTAAAAATCTTCTGACATGACTCAGATGAAAACTGACCCATAGAATGGACATTTTACTTAATAACATATATAAAAAGCCAATATACACATGAAAACAGATCTCAATATCATTAGCAATAGAGAAATGCAAATCAAAGCCTCAATGGTATATTCCTATTCATCCACTGGAATGCTAAAACTAAAAAGACCAACAATTCCAAGTAGTTGGAGTAACCAGAACTCATAATTTAGAGAAGTGGTAGTGGAAGGAGTGGGGTCCAAAATGATGCAGCTACTTGAGAAAAGTCTGACAGGTTTCTGCACAGTTCACTTACCCTACAACCTGCAAGCTCTATTCCCCAGGGTGTATACGAGGAAATTATCTGACCATACAAGGGCCTGGAAGTGGTTAAGCACTCATACCTAACATCCCCAAATTGGAAACAAAACAAATGCACATTAAATGGTAATACTTAAACAATGCCATATCCAGCCATACACTACACTTCATAAAAACGAACTGACTACTGATAGGTACAACAGGGATGATTCTCAAGTGCATTATGCCAACTGAAAGAAACAGACACAAAAGGTTATACATTGAAGAATCCATTTATATGACATTCAAGAAAAGCAAAGCTATGGGACAAGAAATCGCACCAGGAGTTACCAGGAGGTAGAGATATGAGAGCAAAGGGAAACTTTTTGGAGTGATGAATTCATTCTGTATCTTGCATGTGGTACAGGTACATGATGAACGACATTTGTTGCAACTCAAAGAACGGTACAGTTAAAATATCTGCTTTATGGAAACTGTTCATTAATAAAGCTAGTCATAAAAAACTAGCTGCATAGCATTTTTTCTTTGTATATAGCCAAGTCCAGATATGGAACACCTTTGGAAGAACGATGGATCTCAGGCTTGAGGTCACTTCAAATCCTTTTATAATATATTTACATATTAAACTCTGGAGGTTTTTTTTTTTACTGATTTCTCATTCTCTCTGTTCCTCAGCTACTTTTTTTCATTTCTCTCATCTTAGTGTAGAACCAAGGATATAATGAACACTGCAAAGTCCAAATTGCAGGATGGCTGCATTTTTTGTTCTATTATAGCCACTGAAAAGTTTAGAGTGGATTGTAAGGTACAGAAAGGAGGAAAAGGTTTGAAATAACTCTGAAACAGAACAGAGGAGATGCAGTTTCAGACTCAGCCATTTAGGCATATTTAGTCAGGGACCAGATGTGAAAGTATGAAAGGAAACAGTGTTCAAAGAAAGCTCTGTTCAAACAGTTCCTCATTGCCTTTAGTAGAAAGCCCAAATCCTGAGCATGGGAGAGCAGGCGAATTTTCATGATCTACTTCCAATCTATTCATTGCCTATTGCATCTTTTTACGGAACTGAAAGCTCTTTAAGCAGGGTCTTATCAGCACCCCAGAGTTTTGTTATTCAACAGCACATGTTCAAAATACTGGCTTAATTATCCATTCACCTGCTGAAGAGTTGCAGCATCTCATTTTGGGGATATGGCAAACAAAGCTTCTATGAATATTCTTGCGTGGGTCTTTCAAATTTTCATTTTTCTTGGATAAAAACCTGGGTGTGAAACTGCAGGGTCATATGGTAGGTTTGGTATGTGAATATAATGGAATACTACTCGGCAATGAAAAGACATAATCTACTGGTGTATGCAGTGATATAGATGAATCTCAATCAGCATAGAATTATGCTGAGTGTAAGAAGTCAGACCTTCCCTCCAAATTTACATTTATAGTAAGTTTCTAGAAGCTGCAATCAAACCCATAGAAACAGCAGAAGAGCAGTTGGGGGCTAAGAAACAGGGGAGCTCAGGAGGTAAGGATTCCAACAGGGGCATGAGAAAACTTTTGGGTGTGATGAATATATTATTTTTTATTGCAGTGATGGTGTGTTTCACAGTTGTGTACATGTCAGACTCACTCAATTTTGTATTATCTTAAACCTATGCGGCTTGTGGTGTGTGAGTCACACTGTTTGGAGTTAAGCAGCAAGCTCTCTTAAGAGAATGACACGGAGAGGGGTGGACATTGGTTGAAGCAAAGCATGTGTTTAAAGGAATTACTGTGCAGAAGGGAATAAAAATTGGGCACCCAATACTTTTAGAACAACTTCGACAAATGATTATTTAATAGGTTGTCATGTTCTGGGCGTTATCTGAGAACAGGGAACCCCAAATACCTTGCACGGTGTGGAAAATAGGTGTTGAGGAGCCGTAACAGGCAGAGGAGGGGATGGGGAAAGCCAGGCTTACATTATAGTGTGTGGCCCACCTGGGGGTGGGGGGTGGTAAGAATGACACCAGAGCAAAGGCCCTGCGGACACCTGGGGTTCCGAGGGGGCCAGGTTGGGGGTGGGAGGGAATGTCTAGAATAATGAAGTTACAGTCCCGGATGTGGAAGATAAGAAGGGGCGAGAACGGAATGAACTGTCGGCCAGGGTGAACCCCGAGCCGCCACGCCCCCTGCCCCCCAGCCCCGTCCCAGCCGAGCCCCACGCGTTACCTGGCGCTGTCCCCGAGGAGGCGCGCCCGCATCCACCCCGCAAGCCCGCGTCCACCGCGACCCCGGCGTGGGCACGCGCAGAAACCGCTAGGCGGTGTCGGTTTTCCTTCCCACGCGAGGACGCCGGCGTGGGGTCCGACGCGCCCGCGCGTGCGCAGAGGGCTGAGCCGAGCCGGCGGGGGGGCGGGGCCGGAGCGGAGCGGGGCGGGGCCGAGCCGGGCGGGGCGCGGGGGCCAGAGGTGTTTCCCGAGCCGGCCGGCCGCGGGGCGGCTCCGGCGGTGCGAGGGAAACCGAAAGTGGGCGGTGGCTGAGGCGGGGGCCCCGGCGGAGACGGCGGCGGGAGCGGGATCCAGAGGCGAGGGGGACGGGCCGGGGGCCCCCCCAAGGACGAGGTGAGCGCAGGTCCTGAGGGGGCCCGCACGACAGGTGCGGAGCCCCGGCGGGCGGGAGGCGGCGCCTGGAGGTGCGGTGCACCTGGGTGGCCGGCGGGACGGGCGGGGGTTCCCCCAGGCCCCAGGGCCTCTTTCCTGCAGTCGCCCGGGACGTCCGGGTCCGACGCCCGGAGACCCGGCGGGGACGCCGGGGGAGTTGGGATTCCAGAGCGTTGTGATTTAAATCGCTGGAGAGAACCGGACGGCCCTGCGGCCGCCGGGGCAGCCCGGGGCCGCCCGGGTGGGAAGACGCCGCAGCGGGGGCGTGGACGGGGCGGGAGAGGCTGACCAGGAAGTGGTTCCTGACGGCCGCGGCGGTCGTCCGCCGGGGGCCGCGGGGGGGCCCGCGGCTAACCCCGAGGAGCTCACCGCTCCGAGCCACCGCACACGAGCCCGTGCAGGCCGCTCAAGAAATGCCGGAGCCTTGCATCCGTTCCTCCCCACGGGGAGCGCCGGCCGGGAAACGTGGATCCGACTTCACCCCCACCCCTCCAGCCAGGTCGGGTCTTCAGCTTCAACTTGTCCGGAGGGAATTTGCAGCTGGCGTTGGTTCTCAGCTCCCATCCACGTGAGGGGTGTAAAGCTTTCCGTCCATACTCAAGGGCACTGCTCACAAGTAATTTCAAAGAACCAGGGAGGGAAATATCTGACTGTGTTGGCAAAGTTCGGGTTCCAGAGGATTCTGATAACCGTCCAACCAAACCTAGCGCAAACAACGACAGCAACAAAAACCACCACCACCACCAACAACAAAACAACACCCAATCTGGTTCATTTCCTGTCACCTCACTCCACCCCCGGTCGTGCAGATAAGTGCTCTGCCTGGACACTGGGAACAATATACTGTGGAAGGGAAACTTAGACCCTGGTTCTAGTCTGTCCTCGGGCTGCTTTAAGGTGTTTGAAAGTGTGTGCGCACGCATGTGTGCGCTCTCCAGGCCTGGAATCTGGGCCTCTCAATTTAATAATTTTGTGATTATCAATCAGTTGCTCACTTTGAGCTGGGTTTTCCTATGTGGCAAGTGGAAATACTTTATTCTGCAAAGGCTTTTTCAAGATAAACCCTCTAAAGATCCTTTGGCTCATTGAGGCAAACTACATTTAGCTCTTTTCAATCAAATTATTTTACATAATTGGATCTCTCTCTCACTCACTCTCGTGTAAAGACCTTTAACTTTTAAATATAAGAGAAGTTGGCACGTAGTGGAGACCTTTTTTCCTGCAATTCTACACAACTGATACTCATTGAGTGTCAGTTACAGGCAAAGTACTTTGCAGGTTATGGGAATTGTTCCTAAGGCAAGATAAATTAGAACTCACATCTCCTACTCCAGGGCCATTGGGTGACACACAGTCTTCCTTTTTGCTAGTTAAACATAATGGACAGTGAAACAGCAATTGGCAGTGCCTTTGGATTTTAGTCCCTGTAGACTGGAAGTGAAATGTAATCCTCACTAATGCCCTTTTAAGTATACTACTTGAAAGTAGCTGAAAGGACTATTGTGTGTTGCATCAAGAGATTTAAACTCCTTGGAGGATCTCTCTCTCTCTTAAATTGTCTGTATGATATAATCTAGTTAGATATTTAATACCAACTCTGCTTCCTTTGCAAGAACTGATAAATGCTTTGTCTCTGGACACTTTCATGCAACAGAAGTTGCATCTAATTTTTCCAATTGATTTTGGGATTTAGTGCTATACTACAACTTACATTTGAGACAATAAAAATGTAATGAGCTAAATGGTACAGTTAAAATATTTGAAAAATGCATACATGAGAGTCAGACTAGTTTGCTAAAAATCTTTTGGGCACCCATGGCTATAGGAAGCAGAAAATGCAAATGACTGAACCAGCTCACTGGCTCAATGCATCTGTCTAGGATGATGCATCAAAGCCAGATTCTTCAGAAAATTAACTATGACTCACAAAATACAATTTGAACTATAGTGAGGATTGTTTAAATTTTGCTTCCCTCAAGGTTATCATTACCTGCCCAACTTCTGGTATGTTAATTAGCATCTTAGGGTGCCCACATGAATTGTGTAGCAAAAAGAGGAAGGACAAAAGTAGCTGTAAAGTTGTCTCTGAAATTTTGTTACAGTTGGCAGTTCTGTTGATTTGGATGTCATCCTTAAATTTAAATATTGCAAGTGTCTTGTTGCTTGGTTGAAGGGCTAGTCACTAACCATGCCTCCAGGTTCCCATTTGAATTCCCTAACTCAAAACAAACTTTCAGAAGTCTACTGTACATATTAGAAGCAACTGTATAAAGGGAAGCCCTAGTCTGGGAGCCTAAAGTTGGAGTTCTGCTGATTCTGACTACAAATATATGTGAGAGCCGGAATGTTTATGTCAAATCTCAGTTTTCCTAATGTGATAACAACAGAGTTTGGAAAAGATAGGGTTAAGATGCCTACTAGCATTCTGTGCTCCTCCCACCTCCCCATATTTGAGGTTGAGTGCATGTCTTATTCTGCTTTCCTGGGCTGGCCTGGATCTTAGGTATTGGGGAATTGTGGTTTGAAGGAACTCTGCTCCAAAACCCTTTGTCAAAGTAGTAAGTGACTTTTTGCCTATTGGGCTAGAAATCTTGGAGACCTTCTGACTTTCTTACCAACTGGTGTTTGTGAGGCAAGTAAGAGTATCTGGGAAGTTCTGATATTTCAAATTTAACACTATACTAAACATTTCTCCAATATACCCAAGGATTATTATCATTACAGTCTTAGCCATTTAATGCATGCATTTTCAAACCATTTCTTACCTTCACCATGCTTCTACATCATTTTTTATTAAATAACTATTGGTATTGAACTAAAAATAATAAACTCAATTTTTATAGTTAAATTATTCCTATATACTTTAATTTGCCACCTTCAAGAAGATCTCAAAAAAGTCATGATGTCAAGGTTTAATAAAACTCAAAGCATTTTAAAGCATCATATATTAGATAATATTTAAGCTTTAACTTCCTTTTTGTTTGGTGCATAAAGAGATACAGCTAATGGAGGAATTGCAAGTGAGCTTGGAAGTGACATCCATGAGACCAAGACACACACCTGTTTATCTCTCTGAGTTGTGCTGAATTTATATGCTGCTTACCAGTGTTGAGGTCTTCAACTTGCAGTCTAAGCTGAGGACTGCCCTTCACTCCAGAAAGTTGCTTTTAGGCTTAGAGTGTTCCATGAAGACTAGCATACTTTAGAAAAAGTCTTACAGACTGCAACCATGTGGACAAGTATTGCTTCCTACTCTTCTCAAACAGGAGGTCTTTTCTGTAGCTTAAACAAAAATTTTGTGAGATCTCATCACTAGTAATGCTAGTATTCATTGTTTGATTAAATACAAAATTATTAAATGCTATTGTAACTTTGATAACAAGCTTGTGTTTGTGAATTCCAGCAGCATCTGCCTACTCCTAAAAACAGAAGTGTGTATAAGTGTGCAGCATTCACCAGTGTTTGAGCAGCACTTACTGCTTGCTGGGATGTGTGCATTCCCTGGATGTGTGCACTCCTTGCAGGAATGTTGTTACCCTGACTCAGGCCTGCTTATTTGCCAGCTGGTTCTCCAATACAATTTGGTGACAGTGACAGTTGTTTCATTGTTTATAATAATTATTACATTTTAACATTCTTTTTCTCGTATTGGAGATTGAACCCAGATAGCTGCCTCGAGTATGCTAGGCAAGCATTTGTATAGTAATCTATATCCCAAGCCCCTACTCAGTCATTGAAACTTGAAAATAATTTTCATAACAAATTGGAGTCAAGGCTATTTGTTTGAGAGCTAATATGCATTGTGCAGAGATTTTGTAAGTAGGAGATCATAATACTGATGGTAGCTAGAATAGAATTTCTTGCTAATCCAGCATCTATTTATTGAGTTCTCATTGACACTAGGGATTCCGTAGTGAAGAGCCACACATTCCTGCTTTCATGAATCTATGTTCAAGTGAAGGAGATAGACTACAAAACTAAATTAAGAAGATTATTTGACCATGCGACATGTTAAGGAGAAGAATAATGCAGCGTAGATGGAAAGAAAGTCCTTATTCCAGGGGTCCATGTGGCTCACCACTTCACCTTCCTCAGGTATTTGTTCATATACCACCTTCTCAGCAACACCTTCCCTGGATACCCAATACAAAAGTCATAACCAGGATCCCAGCAGCCCAATGTTCTCTATTCCTTCAGTATATATGGGACAGCTTCACCTCAGATGGCTTTGCATCTGCATATTTGGATATGGACTCTAGTGGAAATCACATTCTTTGTATCTACAAGAAACATAATCAAGTCTTGGAGCAAAAGGATAAAAGGATACAAGTTATAAAACATCTACCTGTGTCTTGGCAGAGCCTACAGCCTCAAGGAAAGAGATATATTCAAAGAGAACACTACTATTCCTACTATTGACTTCCACAGTGACTTAGGGTCTGAGTGTGGCCTTCACTTTGTTCCTAGATTAATTGCCCTACTTGGGAAAATTCCTTCTGATAGCTGTTTGAGAAATAAGGAAGTTTAGATGAGGACATTTTAGGAATGGGACAGAAGATTATTCTCTTGATGGAGGAGGAAGGTGAAGGCTTTTGTGTTGGGCAGCCCTCAAATACCTGTTAAATACCAGTTGACATTTGGATTATGCATTCTAGGAAATAATATATTTATTGAACATATGTTCTCTTCTACCGACAGTATCACACTTTTGGGTTACTGCAGTTTTGTAGCAGGTCTTGAACCTTATGGTATTGGTGAGGAACTTCAGTGTGACAATGGGTAGGAGTTTGAGCATGAACATTTTTTCCTCTGTTCCCAATCTCAAGGAAAGAGCATTTATTCTCTGTTACATATGATGTTAGCTATGAGTTTACATAGATTGCCTTTATTAGGCTAAGGATGTTTCCTTTTGTTCTTGTTTTCTGAAAGTTTTTAATGATAAAGGGACTTTGAATTTTGTTCTGTTTTTTCACTGATATGAACATATGGTTTTACCTCCTTTTGTTGAGTTAGCCTTGCATTCTAGAATAGATTTTTTTTTTTTGGCCAGTGCTGGGATTTGAACTCTGGGCCTAGGTACTGTCCCAGAGTTTCTTTTGTTCAAGGCTAGTGCTCTACAACTTGAGACACAGTGCCACTTCTGGCTCTTTTGAGTGGTTTATTGGAGATAAGAGCTTCATGGAGTTTTCTGCCCACAATCCTTAGATCTTAGCTCCTGAATAGCTAGGATTACAGGCATGAGCTACTGGTGCCCGGCTAGAATAAATCTTAATGCTTAACTTTCCTGTTTATTGTTTAATTTGATTTTCTAGGATTAGATATTTTTGTAGTCACATAGGAGATAAAGTGTCTTTTTAAAGTGTCTTTTTCTGGTTTTTAGTGTAAGTATCATGCTGGCCTCATAGAATGAGTTTAGAAGTGTTTCCTTCATTTTGTCTTATGAAAGAGTAGCATGGATTTCTTCTATAAAGTTTGGTGGAATTTGCTAATAAAGCAGTCTGGGCTTTGAGCTTTCCTTTTGTGAAGCCCAGGTAAGAAAAATAAATTAATTCTTTTAGGAAATGTAAGAATATTGAGGTTATCTATTTCTTCTTGAGTAAGCTTTGAAATTGGTGTCTGTAAATGAATCTATTCATTTATTTCATTTATCAAATGTATTGGCCTAACTTGTTTTCCTTTATTATTTTTTGTTTTATTTATTTCTTTTTTATTTTAATATTGTTGTCAAGGTGAGTAGAGTGGAATTATAGTTATATAAGTAAGGTAGTGATTACATTTCTTGATTTTTTTTTTCTGTCATTTGTGGGGCTTGAACTCTGGTCTTGGGCACTTTCCCTGAGCTCTTCAACTCAAGGCAAGCTCTCTAGCACTTGAGCTACAGCGCCACTTCTGTGATTACATTTCTTGTCTAACTTGTTACCCCCTTCCTCACATATCTCCCTTTTTCCCTCCCCCAGTTCTCCCTACAAGTTGTACAGATCATTTCCAACATGGTGTCTTGTGAGTATTGCTGTGACATACGTTCCCCCTTTGTCCTTTGCCTTACCACTTTGTTGTTCCCCTTCTCTTCTCTAGTTCAGATAAACACATATACCCATGGTACCAAAATCGAATACAGTGACAACAGGGGATAAACCATAGGGGGAAAAACAAAAAGAAAAAAGAAACATAGCACATTGAAAACAATATTTAAAAAAAAATATATCTGTAGGATCTGTACTAATAGTCCCTCTTTCAATCCTATTGTGGTAATTTGTCTTACCCATTTTATTGATGTTTTCAAAGAATGAGCTTCAAATTTAGGATATTGTTGTTTTTAATTCTATTATTATTGTTTCATCACTCCCATATTGATTTCTGCTTACCTCTTTAGTTCCTTCTACTTGCTTTGATATAATTTACTTTTCTTTTTTGAAGGTAGGAGATTAGATCATTGACTTAATATCTTTCTTTGTAACATAGCATGACATAAAATATAATGCTATAAATATTCCCCTAATATTCTTAATGCACTCGGAAAGTTTTTATGTATTATATATTCATGTTGTAAGTTTTTTCAGATGTTTTTGATTATTGAGAATTTAGCAAATACCTGAGAAACATTAGAATCTCTTTCTGTTACTGGTACCTAATGACTTTTTCCAGGTCACGGAATATTACTTTTATAGCTTCAGTTATTTTGACATTGGTTGAGTGTTGGTTTTTAATATAATTATATTGTTCTTATTAAGGTGTACAGAGGGTTTACCATTTTGTAAGTCAGGCAAATTAATACATTTCATTTTTTATTCATGTCACCCCTTCCTTTGCTTCCCCCCCATATGTTTTTAGTCCAAAAATAAATTGTTTTGGTAAAATTTTCATGTGTTCTTAAAAAGCATCTTAATTCTACTCTTCTTGGAGTAAGACATTCCAGTGAGACCAGTTGGGTCAGTCTGGTTGAACATAGCTGTTCAGCTATTCTATAACCTTAGTGATTTTTCTACCTACTGGTTTTATCAATTATTAGGAAGGGAGTTTGGAATCCTATATCCTTTGTACTTCCAGCTCTCAAGTTTGAGTGTGTTTTTTTTTTTTTTTTTTTTTTTTTAGCTCTCTCACCTAAATCTTGCCACACTTAGGGAGGTTAACTCCATGTACATTATAGAATGTCTCTTTTATCCCTGGTAATAGCCTTTGTTCTGATATTAATATGGTCATAGTATTTGCACAGCATATCTTTTTCTATATTTTGACTTTTAACCTATGATGATAATGCTTACTTTTATGTCTGGTCTACCAATCTCTACCTTTTTATTGGGATATTTCAGTTATTTACATTTAATGTATTAGGTATGGTTGGCTTTAAATCTACTATTTTGCTAGCTTTTTTCTACTTTCCCTATATTTTTGTTTTTATCTTCTCTTTTTTCTCCCTACTTTTTCAGCTTATATTCTATTTGTATTATATTCTGTTTTATCCAATTTTATCTTTACCACTGGCTTATTAGTTACCTCTTAATAATTTTGTGAGTTTATTTTATTTATTTATTGCCAGTCCTGGAGCTTGAACTCAGGGCCTGGCATTAGCTCTGGGCTTCTTTTGCTCAAGGCTAGTACTCTACCACTTGAGCCACAGTGCCACTTCCAGCTTTTTCTATGTAAGGAATTGAACCTAGGGCTTCATGCATGCTAGGCAAGCATTCTGCCACTGAACCACATTCCCAGCCCCTAGGTACATTTTTATAATATTCAAATAATAATATTTACTTATTATACTTATTATAGATAGTATAATTACCTTCCAGTGGTAGTTTTCCTCTCATGCTTTTTGATGTTATATGTTCTACTTTTACATATATTAGGGAACAATTTGGTTCCTGATGGAAATACCTTAATAATGGTAATGATTATATGAGAATATTTTTCAAATCTTAGACATAACTCATTTTATATGTCTTAAATTTGAACATCTTGTAGGTATTTTTTTTGTGTGTCCATGCTTCCAAATGACAACCTTCCACATATGTCCACTGTTTACCCTATCCTGTCTCCCTGTAGGCAGAAGACGGTAAATCTATGGCCTCTAACCTAAGTTCCTACTGCACATATGTACATGGCTATCCTATGAGCCTTTACATGTCTAAAATGAATCTGCTCTCTTCCTCTCTTGTAAATCTGCATCCACTCCACATGCATTATTACGGTCCCCCATGTTTCTTAGTAGGAAACTTAGGAGCCCACCTCAGCCTTCATGCCAATTAATTCCTAAGGATTCTACTTCTTAATTATCCTCCAACTTTTTGTTTATTCCTAAAACCTATTTTCAAATCCTCCTCATTTCCAAGAAGTTTTGCAGCCTTAAGAAGTTCTTCTAACTTACCTTCCCCAGTGCTGAATAGTGGTCTTTCAAAATCAGAGCTAATCATTCTCTTTTCATAATTGGAACTTTTTTAAAGCCCCATATTACTTTTGAAAAAAATACAAACTATTAGCATAATGTGTCTGTTTCCAAGCCTGCCCATTTCCCACTACTCTAGTTCCTCCCATAGCCCTCAGCTTAAGAGTCTCAACCAGTCATGTCCAACTACATAACTGCCTAGAATTATCTGAATCCATGTCTTTCTCTCCTACATCCATGCCTCTGCACTTTCTGTTCTCTCTAGACCCACAGCCTACCCTCTTTCTCCAGGCTTGCCTGACTCCATCTTGCTATCAAGACTCCTAGGCTTCCTGTGGTCTGGGAACAGTCCCTAAAGTCTTTCATCTCAGTGCATCTCAATGCCTTTCCAAGTTTCTCTCTACATTCTCATGGTTCACTATGTTTTCCTACCATCATAGTTTCCCCAGCTTTGTCAATAACACAGGAAATATTCACTATTTATAATCTAACAAGCTTAAACTCTGAAAGTCTCTTTGCATTCAGAGTAATGAGCCATCATATAGTAACCAGCCAATGTTCCTACAGGGGAAGATGCTGGAAGCAGACCTGGTTTCAAAGATGCTGCGGGCTGTTCTGCAGTCTCATAAGAATGGGATAGCATTACCCCGGCTGCAAGGAGAATACCGATCCTTGACTGGAGACTGGATCCCCTTCAAGCAGCTGGGTTACCCTACTCTAGAAGCCTATTTGAGAAGTGTGCCAGCAGTTGTCAGAATAGAGACTAGTAGATCTGGAGAGGTAAGTAGGCAATTGTGCATGTACGAAGAATCAAACTGATTTAGAAACATCTACTTGGGACTTTCATACCAGTAGTAGAAAAGTACCAGCTAAGTACTTTGAGATCAGCAATGCTATGGCGAGGATAAAAGTTAATTAAAAATATTAGTAGGAAAATACCATCACTTATTCCCCCCAGACAGGTTTAATCCTCCTTTTTATGTGCACCTTGTAACACATCTGTGGGACACTTGACATGATATTTTCTATTTAGTTCCCTTTCCTTCTTTTTTCCTTCCTAAGTTTCTTGAGGATGAAAGACACTTTTTACCCATCATAGTTGACTTAATAAATCCATGTTGAATGCATGAAGACCCAATGTCCAAATGAATAAGTTAATAATGCATCAAGTACTTCTGTACCATGAAGTACTTAAATTTTGCTCACCAATTTGGGACATTTTAAATGTTTCTGAGTTTTAGCTATTAATATAATCCCTTACTGAACATACTGACTAGGTAACACTCTTCCTTTGAATTATATTCTCAGGAACAAAAGCCTGGGCCAAAGAGGACAGTAGTGTAAAACACCATTGTTTTCCTGTTCTCCATTTCAGTTTAAAGTCCTGAAAAACATCTAATTCCTTTAATCTACACACTATACATATTTTTCTCTTATATCCTATATACTGTCATAACAACTTTTCAGTCAATAGTAATAAATCGGGCCCCTGTGTTTTAAGCAGGTACTTTATTTAGGGGTGTGTGTGTCATGCCTTGTTCTCATACCTTTGCCTGTGGGACCTTTTGAGATCCCTTTGGAATTTTGTAGCTCTAATGAACCTAGTTGAAACTCCAGGTCTAAAGCAAGCCTGTTAAGCTGAAAATTCCCAAGGCTAGCTTCACTGTGTGACTTGGAAGTTTATCCAGCTTTCCTGAGCCTCTGCTGCTCCATGTGTAAAATGGGGATCAAATAGATCTCATGGATTCTGTGAGATAACACATGCAGATCACAGTTTTATTTTAGTTCCTTTGATAATTGCATTCTATTAGTACACTGTAGATGTTTAGTAAATATGTGTTTATGATAAATTTCAGTTTGCAAGGTGATCATTTGGTATACTACATTTTGCAGTAAATCTGATTTTGCATCTACATTGTCAAGGAGTGAGGTAAATGAACATTTGTATATAGTTCGATTTGGCATGTGTGGGCTCACTTAAGACTCACTTTCAGAAACTGGTCTCTTGGTAACCCTGGGCCTAAGAAATATCTCCCTCTCACTTTGTCCCTCTTGAACAGATTACCTGTTATGCTGTGGCCTGCACAGAAACTGCAAGGATTGCTCAGCTAGTGGCTCGGCAGAGGAGCTCTAAAAGGAAAACCGGGCGGCAAGTTAATTGTCAGATGAGAGTAAAGAAAACCATGCCATTTTTTCTAGAAGGTAGATCTTTTCGTATGTTAAAATTTTAAGCCCCTGAATATAATATCACAGGAATTATGGAAATGCTGCTTATATCCACAATAAGGAGAAAATTCCTGAAGCTAAGATTTACATTTGAAATGTTAGTGAACATGAAGAGTGTGACTTACCCAAAGCAAAACAGTTACACAGTTGGAAATGGCAGATTTTAACTGTTTATGATGGCAAAGTGCTTTTACTCTTTCAGGTTATTTGATAAGCCACACCCAGAATTTTGAGTGAACCAAGAACCTGTGATTTAATGTCTTGCTTAGCAAATTGTGTCTTTTGATATAAGACCCTCTGTTTTTAGAAAAATATTAATTACATAGTATGAAAAATTGTTACAGACAACTCATCCTTTCTTTACTGAATGCGTATCTTGAGAAGCAGTCATTTCTAAAATGAAATTCTCAAGAAATAGTTCATTGATAAAACAACTCAGTGCCAGGGTGAGCATTTTTAGCCAGGAAACTGGGAGCAAGAGCAGAAATGGAAGGCTTCATGGCAGAGGGGAAATCTCTCCTGTCAGGGTATGGATTGATCCTCCTGCCAGGAGGATCATGCTGTCCTTTATAATAGTGGCTGCCACAGAAGTGTAGGGGCCGAGTAGGTAAGAACTGGTTAGCCTGCCAGTCGTAGAACTTCATCTGCGAATATAGTCCAGTCTCTCCTTCCCCTACTCATCCGCCCTTCAGGGGCTCTGTTATTCTTGCAGGCTATTCATAGAATAGAGTCCCACAGAAAACACTGGGAATGGCACAATGAAACCAGGGCTTGGAGAGGCCAATTGATTCTATTATATATGCCTAACTTCATAGGAAAACCAAAGGCAACACTCAGACAACCAGGATTTGCTTCGGAGTTTTCTATTGGCAAAAAACCTAATCCAGCACTGTTAAGAGACAGAGGAAATGCTTTTGGAGTTAAGTCTGATGCTGAAATGCCACCTTACCCAGTACATACGACTCTTGGAAATGAAGTATTCAGAGACATTCCAATGCAGAGGCATGTGAGCATGCCTACCAATAACAGGTATCTTGGCTTTATCTGACTAAAAGGAGAAGCGTGGTGAACCTAGGATAATAAGTGCTAAAAAAATGTATATTTCAATCAAGACTTTCTACTGTATTTAATGTAAGTTTACATGTTCTAGAAAATGTGTCATTGGCAGTAGATCTACTTTTCCTGGCTTCCCGAGTGCCACTGTCAGAATAGATGGATATCCATTTTGGGTTTTCTCTACAATATTGATCATCTCTCCTTGTAAAATTCACTCTAAAAATTCTTGCAGTTTATTCTAAGATGCTGTTTCACTGTGAAATATAACCCTTTATTTAAAAAAAAACCTCATCATTTGTAAATTTTGTAATAAGATCTTACCCAGTTATCCATTCCCTCTTTCTTTAGTACTCATGCCCATAAGTATGCAGTAGCATCAGACATCCATGTACAGGAGTCCTGGGCTAGAAACCAGTCAACGTTACGTCTTAGTTTGAGTACTGCCATTTACTAGCCAGGTGAAACAAAGTATTTCATATTTTGGATGATAATGTCCTTATTTGGTCCAATAAAATTGTGAAAGTAAACATGTCAAAATTCCTTTCTGTCTCTAAAGTTTAGGGCTTTATGAGCTGTTTAGGAGTCGGCAAACTACCATCTATGAGCAACTCAAGCTTCCTGCTGTTTTGTAGATGCAGTTTTATAGGAATGTAGCCATATCCTGTTCACATGCTGCCCATGGCTACTGTGTACCCACCCAATGACTGGCTAAATGGTGGTATAGGGTCTTGGTGATCTGCAAAACCTGAAAGGCACCTGTTACCCCTTCCCAGAAAAAGTATTTTCAATACTAATGTAGATGAGTCAATATCTCAGTCTTCTTCCTTACACTATTTTTTTTTATTACAGACTTATAGCACCAAATTCCTTTAGGTCAGTGTTGACAAAGTCCATTTCATGCAAACATACATTTTTTACTCCAAATACTATAATTTTAGGAATAATTATTTTTTAATTTTATTTATGTTTTGTGTATGTGATACCAAGGAATTCAACCAGGGCCTTATGCATGGTAGACAAGCACTCTACCACTAAGCCACATAACCAGTGCAAAAATTACTTTTTTAAAAGTTTGGTAGAAAAGTTTGATGTATTTTCACATCTTCAGTTATTTACTCATGAACAAATATACAGATATGCTTTTGTAATTGCATGTACTAAATAGCCCACATCAGTAATTTTTTACAATTAAAATATAAGAAATGCCAGACAACTGGCTCACTCCTGTAATTCTTGCTGCTCAGGAGGCTGAGATCTAAGGATTGAGGTTCAAAGCCAGCCCAGGCAGGAAAGCCCAGTAAACCACCACAAAACCAGAAGCAGTGTTATGGCTCAAGTGGTAGGGTGCTAGCCTTGAGCTGAAGAGCTCAGGAACAGCGCCCAGGCTCAGAGTTCAAGCCCCACAACCAACCATAAAAAAGAAAGAAAAAAGACAAGAAATGTGCTTCATTTTAAAGAATTGATCTAATTAAATTTTAGTGTTCCAAACTATTCAGAAATTGGAAATACGTATTTTGCATGGTAAAAATGTACTCATTGATTCATCAAATCATGATTCATTTGATCATTCTTACATGATTTTTCTCCCTTGAAGTACCAAGTACTATCTAGGCCAAAGGAACACGAATAATGAAGGGTATCTAGTAAGGGAAAGACTCTGTACATAAATGGTATATGTGTGTATGCGTACACATATACATGTATTTCTTTGCCCTCATATTTAGAGACATCTACCTATATAGTCCCCATCATAAATCTTACATAATTATTGTAGTAATGGTGTGGAGATCGGTTTCTTCTTTTCAAAATAGGTACTTGAGCACCATCTGTGTTACTGCTTTGAAATATTGATCTGGTTTGAAGTACTATTTTGTGGTATGCCAAGATAAAATATAAACTTATTGTTTGTAAGTTTTCTGTTTTACTTACACACTCAGCTATTTTAAATGTAACTTTATGATGTATTTCAACATCAAGTCTTTTGTTTTTTGTTATATTCTTTATATATTATATATTTTTATTTACAACTGTCTATTTACCAGGACTTGAACTTAGGGCCTTGCACTCTAGCTGGGTTTTCTTTTTCATAGTTGCCCCTCTGCCACTTCAACCACCTCCAAGCCAGCATTTTTGCTGGTTAATTGGAGTTGGAATCTTGCAGACTTTTCTGCTGGGGCTAGCTTCAAGCCTTGATCCTCTGGGTTTCAGCTTCAGAGAGACTAGGATGATAGTCGTGAGCCACTAGCTCCTGGCCTAGCTATTTATTCCTTGCATTTATTTATTCTATTTTGCTAACACTGTACAGGTAATAAGTTATAAGTCTGACTTGCAGGCTCTGAAAGGGGCTTTCAAATACTCAGCTAAGTTGAAGCTATCTTTAACATACTTTCCTCTGGGTAGATATGGAAGATAATACTAGATTTCATTTCCATTTTTCTGATTTTTGAATACTTTCATGACTTCTTTCATTGTTCAATACCACAGAGGCTTTAAGTGGCAAATACAGTGTTTAAAACTTGGTATTCTTTTATACCCTAGGTTTAGCCCGAAGGCATCCCTTCCGCAACCTTTCCAGATGCATCTCTCAGCCTGTAATAAGGAAGTGAGTGGTATGTTTTCCAAACATCTTCTTGATACATACTCGCTTCTGAATCCTCAGGGCCCCCAGTAAAGTATCTATCTAGTGGTAGGCTTTGGCAGTCCTACTTCTCATCTCCTACTACTTTTTTTCTTTTATTTTTTCTTTTTTTATTTTTTTTTTTGTCAGTTGTGGAGCTTGAACTCTGGGCATGGGTGCTGTCCCTGCGCTCTTCAGCTCTACCACTTGAGCCACAGCACCGCTTCTGGTTTTGTGGTGGTTTATTGTAGATAAGGGGTGAATTCTCATGGACTTTTCCTGCCTGGGCTGGCTTTGAACCTCAATCCTCAGATCTCAGCCTCCTGAGTAGCTAGGATTACAGGCGTGAGCCACCAGTGCCCAGCTTCTTCTCCTACTTCTAATTCCTTTAAATCATGACTTCAAGTGTTCTTTAGAGGAAATCATATTTCCAAGGATATTATGACTATTCTGACGAGGCCTTCCTCATAGTAGACCTATTGTTTCACCTCCATGTGGCCTCCTCACAAATCCTAAGGAGGTTGAGCCCTCAAAACTTGCAGCCTCAGGCCCTACTTGAAGAAACTCCCTACTGTAGATTAGAAGCACATTAAGTTTATAAAAGAGTTTCATGTGTCCCACTGCTGAAAAATTGGTCTCTAAAATGTGTGTAGTGATACTGTATTATCTGAATAGTAGGAGTATACCTAACTCTTCAAGTTATAAAATTTGAAAGGGCTGTTAAACAATAAGACACACAATGAAGTCAAAGAATGTACAGCTCAGAAACTGACCCACTCATCATCTTGTTTTCTCTGACCAGTGTGCACATCTCCTGCTATGGACACAGCCAGAGGGCGCGTGCAGAGTGAGTGCTTGTGGTGTGTGAGGTGCACACACGACTTTCTATTCTTTGTGGCTTTCATTATGATTCTGGCTGAGTTAAAGTTCTTTTTTTATATATAAAAAAATCACTTCCAGTATTTCTTATTTAAAAAACTAAATGATGCTGGTAGCTCATACCTGTAATCCTAGCTACTCAGAAGATTGAGAGCTGAGGATCAAGGTTCAAAGCCAGCCTGGGAAGAAAAGTCCCTGAGACTCTTAACCTCCAATAAATAACCAAAAAGCCAAAAGTGGAGCTTTGGCACAAGCACTAGCCTTGAGCAATAAAGAAGCTCTAGGACCCAAGTGCCCAGGCCTCAAGCTCAACCCCAGGACCAGCAAAATAATAAGAATAAGAATAACTGAACAAAAATGTGAATTATCTTTACATATGCACTTTCTGAACTGTGACTACACAGTTCTAGAGGCTTAAATTAGCATAAGCTTTTTCTTCAGAAACAAGAGAATGTATTTCAGGAGAATATGCAGTACCCCCACCACAGCTGAAATGCCCACACATATATACAACGTTTCTACATGCTGGCAGTCTAGACTTCCTTCCTCCATTGGTTCATCGAAAGGTATAAGAGCTTAGGTGACTCCAGATGCTAAACTGTGTTTGCAGACTCCAGATTGAGTCAACCGGTAGGTAACACACTGTCATTAAGGAGAGTCTGGCTAGATGTGAGAGGCTTATCATTTCCTCCTTCCTAGTCCTTTTATCCCCAGTAAACCACATGAGCCCTTAGTAGGAAATGCAAATGGATGTTTGAAAACTTTCTGTTCCCCACGTTAGTCCAGGTCTGCCCAGGCCATATCTTTATACCCTCTGGTGGGAAGATAAGAGTCAGTATCCCAGCTTCTGTGAGAGAAACTCTTCTTTGGCTACTGGCATCCTGAGAGACCAGTGTTCCCCAAGTAGACACTATGTCTCTGCCAACCAATTTAAAACAAGATAAAAATGATGGAGTCCTAGCAGAGATAGTGTGAGATTAAATTACAAATATATTTTTACATACATAGCAATTTTTAATATACCCTGATCTGTATCCCAGTAGAATTTTGAAGGAGTTTAGAATTAATTTTATAGTTATTAAAATACCAGAACCAAAAATACCAGAATACCAGCTTTAGTGAATACTCAAATTGTTTGTCTTAGGATATGAATTCAGATACTCCAGGTTTTAAATTTTTTTAATGCAAGGAAGGTAGCTAAAACTTTATAAATGTACACTGATGAGAGATCAGTACTGGGGAAATCAAAATATAAAATATATCAGCATTACTTGTTTGTGGTTTCTAAACCTTTTATTCTGGCTTATAACCCTTATTTTTGTGACTGAATCATTTTTTGAACTACTGCATGTTGCTAAGTTATTTTCATAAGTAAAATGATCATAATCTGAAGACCTGGACAACTTTCTATCTTCTGTAAAATGTTCTTTGGCCTTACTATTAAGGCATTCTTATACTTTGTGGAATATAGCTTTAACATTGCAAGCATATCAACATTATCTAAAGTTTCCCTTATTTGTTGGTGAAAATTATTAAATGATTAAATTACTAAATGATTAACTTATTCTTTACCTTATAAGGTCATGCTGATGTGTAGACTATAAAGCATCTTTGCAAAATGAACACTCTTTGGAGGTCTCTTGGCCAGGATGGTTAGATGAGGGATAATAGAACAAAGTTGTCCTCTGCTGTTTTGTTGAATCCTGCCAACTTCTAAAACCTTTGGCCCCATAGAGTAGTAAAGACACAAATGCTAGGTCACGGGGACAAGCTAAAATGTTAAACATTTTGGTTAATTCTATCATTTTTTTATTTAAAGATAATATAAATCAGACGGTTGAAAAACCAAATGTCACACCTCCTGCCTCTTATAAAATGGATGAGGTTCAAAATCGTATAAAGGAAATATTAAACAAGCATAACAATGGCGTTTGGATATCTAAGCTTCCTCATTTTTACAAAGAGTTATATAAAGAAGACCTTAATCAAGGAATTTTACAACAGTTTGAACATTGGCCTCATATTTGCACGGTACGTGTTTCCTTCTGCTTCTCTTCTGATGCCTCTGTCCACTGTTCAGACCCCTATTTATTAGACATAACACCTTTTATTAGGGGTATGAGGTGCTTTACACCTGATACTTTACTTATCTTTATCTCTAAGATTAACACAAATCGTTCCTTACTTATATAACAAGTATGCCAAGGTTGATGGCTCTGTGTGTTGTAATTGCTTTATGTGTTTTTGCTATAAGTTACTTTTAAGTTACACTTTCTGTTTGGTAATACATATTCTGTACCAGTTTGTTTTGGCTGACCTGCTATAGTAAGCACTGATAGCTTTGCTGTTTTAGTATTCCCTAATAATCATTTTTAGTAGACGTGACTTTTATATGCTTGTTCACTTTACCTGCACAATTTCAGTTACTTGGGCCAGTTATTGGCATATTATCTTATTAATATATTAGAATTCATACTCAAAATTTTCACAAGCAGCTTTCACATAAGAAACTTTGAGAGTACTTTATTTTTTTATAATTATATTCCCACTTGGCTTTTTATCATTATAAAGTGATAGATCACTTATTAGAAATCTTAGCTCATCCATAGATAAATACAGGGAAACTCTTAACTCTAAGTAACTTCTAAGATATCTCTTGATGTTTTTCTATACACAAAATATATTCAAAATTTAACTACCTTAAACAACATTTGTTACTACTTGATACATTGGTGTTTATAGTTAATATCATGAGGAATTAATGTGTTTTAAAAGAGGGCTTTTTGTCTTTAATATGTACTTTGATCCCTATGCCTATTTGGCAAAGTATAGGCTACCCTCTTCATAAGCCTAAAGAGAGCATACACTTTCATGACCACTTCTTGTACAGGCTGTTGTCACCCACTTGGGTTGCATAGCTACTTTTGGGGCAGAAATCATTGAGTCTCTCAACCAATAAATATTACAGTTGTCCTTCACTATATCACAGTTCATTTATTGCAGCTTCACTATATCATGGGTTTTTAAAAAATACATATACATAGTGATCCCTCACCTACCACGGGAGTTACATTCCAGATAGGGAAAAATCTGCAAAGTAGCAACAAGTAAGCCACAATATAGTAAGGGATGGCTGTATGACATTACTGCTTCACAGATCCAACTATCATGGGGGTCTCTGGAATATAATTCCTGGGATAAGTGAGGCATCACTGTATTTTATATGATCAGATGCACATAAACATCTCACCTTTGTGTTCCACTCCTAAGAATATCCTTTTTATCTCACTGCATGTGACTATCTAGAGAGCACCTGGCTATTTTTACACATCTTTGCACACCTACAGCATGGCCATTTTTTATTTCTTCCAAATGTTTGTTTTCATCTTGCTGGAATCATAAATCTAGAGCATGTTCCTGGTTGTTATTACTACAAGGTAGGGAGGTAGCCTCAATGGCAGTGCAGAGTATAGGGTAAAAAAAATGGGCATCTCTCTATATGGCTTGTCTTATAACCAAAGAAAAAAATCCAATTGTAGTCATTTTTTCTTTTTAAAAAATATTTTTCCTCCAACTTTACAAAGCATTCAATGTAAAAAAAGTTTTTAAATAATGTTGTAAAAGAAATACAAATCTTCCATAAGTTTATACCCCACAATATCTGCCATAGGCATTTCCATTTGATTATCAGAAATATCTGATGAACCATTGTTAAATTTAACTTGGGTGAATGTATAAGAGAAAAGTGAATTGTACTGTGACAGAGTCATAGAAGCTTGGGGGGGGGGGATGAGGCGTGGGGAGGAGAGAAGGAGGAGTCACACCTCCACTTCTGGCTTTTTTGGTGGTTCATTGGAGATCAGACTCTCATGGACTTTCCTACCCCCAGCTTGCTTCAAACTGTGATCCTCATATTTCAGCCTCCTAAGTAGTTAGGATTACAGGCGTGCCCTACTGGGCGCCTGGCAGGCCGCTGTCATTTTTGAGAAGCGGCACAGAATTAAAGCTGACTAAAACCTCTTGCTGAGGCCGAGCTTCAGTGAGCTGAAGTGAGGCAGTTTCCTCTGATAGGCAAAGTTAAAGAAGTTTTAAGTTAAAAGGAAGAAGCAGTGGGTGAGGTCAAAAAGCTGAACCTCCAGGATAAGCATTGTGCCATTATCAAGGAATGGTTCTTACCCTGCCCCACCCTGCCATGTAGTAAGAGCCACAGCTCCAAGCCAGGAGCTGTTTCCCCTGAAACCTTGTTATGTGTGGGTAGGGAAAAATCCATCATCTCCTGTAGGAACATTTGAGAAAGCAGCCAAGCCCTAGGCCACCCTGAAGGAAAATGACTTGAAAGTTTATCCTGATGAAGCTAGGTGCAATGGGGGTCTGAAGACAGTGTCTGCAAGCAGGCATAGGCAAGAGAGGAGGTGAGAGCAGGTTGGCCCTGAAATGAATTGAGTCTATAAAGCCATTTAGGAGAGAGGGCCTCTGGGTAGATGGTTTCTGAACAATTGAAGGTTACAAGGAGTTTTTAACCTTCCCCTTGTCTGTGGAATACCATTCTACAAACCATTGTACTCTCTTAAAGAGAATCTACTAAAAATTACAGCTCCTATGTTTCTTGAGCTTATAATGATTATGAGTGTTAGAAACTGTAGAACAGATGAGTGGAAATAGGTGGTTTGGGACAGTGAATTGGTTGGGTCTCTGTCTTTTTCTGAACCTTTGCATGCTTCAAATCTGAGTTTCTTTATTGTGACTCAGTGATGCCATTGGGACCATTTCTTCATCTCTTTCTCAGTCCTGTCACTTCCAGCTCTACTCGGCTTTAGCCCATAGATAGGCTGCCTCTTAGCATGGTCATCAGCCAGCCTTCCTCTGAACTGGCTATTCCTAGGACACAAGCTTCTCTTCAGTAATCTAAGGTTGACATTGTTCCTTGGCACACAAGAATCTTCAGTCTGCTGCCAAAGTCAATTTTTCACTTGTTTTGGGTCAGAAAACATTGCTTGCATGCAAGATGTTCTAGAAAGCATATCTCCAGGTAAATGAGATTTTATTGTGCTGTTTCCGGTTTTGTTTATGCTGGTCTTGGGGCTTAAACTCAAGGCCTGAGTACTGTCCCTAAACTTTTTTGCTCAAGGCTAGCTAGCACTTTATCATGTGAGCCACAGCTTCACTTTCTGGCTTTTTTGGTACTTAATTGGAGTTAAGAGTCTCATGGATTTTCCTACTGGGTCTAATTTCAAACTGTGATCCTCAGGCCTCAGCCTCCTAAGTAGCTAGGATTACAAGCATGAGCTACTAGCAATTGGCTCTGTCTCAGGTTTTTATTAAGTGATGGCCATGTTTAATGAAGTTTACAGTTAAAGTTTTAACACGAAGAACAACTACCTGGAAATGAAAAGTGTGCTTTGAAAAGCCTCTAGACTTAATTGGATGATACTGAATTCTGTTATAGAATCCCAATGAAAATTCTATTTCCATAGAGACAGTAAACTCACTTCAAGAGGCCTATGGTACGGAATTAGCAGGTGAGTCTTCAGGGACTCTCAGAAGAGTTTGTCTTCATGAACTTTTTAAGTTTACAGCACAGGTAAAACTAGAAAGCAAGAAACCCATTTTAGAGTTAAAAAGAAGAAATGTTACAGATAGGATGAAAACTTAGTTGTATGAACAAACATTTTCTTGAAGAAACGAATGGTTTAAGTCTTTGGCCCTCACATCTACCAAATCTAATCCATTGATTGAATCTTACAGAAATGCAGAGAGATGTGAGATTCCAAATGAGGCAGAAGGAACTCAAGCTGGGTATAACAAGCTTAAGGCATATTTGATGTAGTCTTCTGATGGTCATCAGAGGAAACAGTTTGCCTCATGATGGAGAGTTCTGTATCACTTGTCATTACTTTTAGAAGTGGGGATGAGGGTCCTTGTAGAGTATGTAGAGTTATGGTTCACTCCAGTTTCTGTCATTGGTCTGGTGATTTGTAGGTTAGACCTCCAGAGCCAAAGGGGGAAAAATATGCAGACATAAAGTGAAGAATACCATGAAGGTTACGAACCTTGAGTATCTTCCAGGGAGGAAGGCTTTGGACCTCTCCTCAGGTATATCTGTGAATCAGGTGGACTAAAAGAACTAGAAGTTACTCTCTAGAAATTCACCTGAAGTGCTTAGCAGTCAATTATGACCCAGAAAATTATAAAATTATAATTATAAAGTATCTTGAGTAGATATTGACTTCCCATGTCCATACTGTGGCTGTTTGGAAGACCAGGGTCAGATATTTTGTTTTGGGGGCTGAAGCAGGAGATAGGTGTATAAGTTCTGTCAGACGCGCCACAGCAAAGTGAAGGACAGACATCACACAATATAGCGATTCCTTGGCTTTGGGGACACTGCTTGTCCTATTTGCTTTGGGAACTCTATAACCATTTTGGAAAAAAAAAATTAGAATATGCTTCATGGAAGATAGGTGGCAATCACAATTTCATATGAATAAAAACCAATGAGTTTAAGCTGAAAAAAACACATTTGTTTTAAATATATATATTTAACTCCAATTTAGTTTCATGTATTTTTCCCTTTGAATTGAAGAACTCTTAATGGTCTCAAAAGATTGGTTAATGAAGTATATAGACTAGCATGTGTTCCACATCACCATATCCCTGAGTAGCTTTGTCTTTGAAGAGTGGAAGGCTAGCTGGGCATACCTGTAACACTGGCTACTGAGGAGGCTGACATTGTTCAAAGCCAGCCCAGACAGGAAAAAGAAGAAAAACCCTGGAAGTGAATACTTGTCTCAAGTGGTAGAGGGCTAGCCTTGAGCTAAAAGGCTCAGGGATAGTACCCAGGCTTTGAGTTCAACACCCCTCCCCCCCACACACATACATACACAAGAGAAGGCTATCTGAATCAACTCTATTTCATGTCAAGTTCAATTCCTAAAGTCAGGTGTAGGTTCTATTTTAAATACAAAATACCCTTTTGTATTTAAACATTAAGCTAATTGAAGAAAGATGGCTTTAGGCACATAAAGATGAGGAAGAAGCCACTGAAGATTGCGGAGAGCTACAATTCAAAGTCATGGAGGTGTGGTGGGAGGCCCAATTACCTGAAATGGGGGAAAACGTGATGTGAAAAAAATTGTCTTCTAGTTTGGTTTTTGTTCGGACTCTAAAAGCAACTGTCAGTTTGATTTAAATGCTGCAGATAGATTTGGAGACACACTATTTCCAGAAACTCTGTAAGATTGTTCTGGAATAAAGGGCCCTCAAACTGGAATTGTGAGGTTGCCTTGAACCAGCTCTCATTAAGTATAATGGTCATAGCTTCTGTTAAGACAATAAGTAATAGCCGGGCGCTGGTGGCTCACACCTGTAATCCAAGCTACTCAAGAGGCTGAGATCTGAGGATCGCGGTTCAAAGCCAGCCCGGGCAGGAGAGACTGTGAGACTCTTATCTCCAATAAACCACCAGAAAACCGGAAGTGGTGCTGTAGCTCAAGTGGTAGAGTGCTCGCCTTGAGTTGAAGAGCTGAGGGAC
>NW_012267283.1:11477202-11478471 GCF_000151885.1 Dipodomys ordii | reverse complement strand
TGGGGGAGAGAGAAAGAGACAGACAGAGAAAGAGAGCATGCACAGAATTCCAAAAAGTGATTGTAATTCACCCCATTCCCTGTAAGAATGAGTGCTAATGTCCAGGAGTTGATTCTGATGGTCAGTCAGATAAACCTAAAGTAATTTTAAGAGCATGTTCAAAACCTGTGGGCAGTGGTTTTGAAAGGAACATATCAAGAGCATAGGACAAGACTTAAGATTCTAAAGAGAAATGTTTGCAAAAGGCTATGAAGTTGTGCACTGGAGAATATTGCAGGATGAGGAATCTGAAATTTAGCTTGTGGGAAAGTATAGAACTAGGCACTAAAGTATGGAATTAAAATTTTCAAAGAACTAAAAGAGTAATTGTACTACAACGCAATTCACCTCATACCTGTGTTCAGTTAAACACTAATTTTCTCTTTCATGGTATTCTCAAGAGTCATGATGGTGAGAAGGAAGAGAGGAAGGAAGGGAGGGAAGAAAGGTAGTGTCTTTTAGATGACAAGATCTCCTTGTTCATGGGTTGGCAGACTTAATATTATGAAAATGGCCATACTCCCAAAGGCCACCTACAAAATCCCAGTGTCATTCTTCTCCAGAGATAGAGAAATCAATCTAAAAATTCATGCGGAGACACAAAAGGCCAAGATAGCCAAAGCAATCTTGAGGGAAAGAAAAAGAAAGCAATACTGAAGACATATTTCCAGACTTCAAACTGTATTATAGAGCTGTAGTAGCAAAACTAGCTTGGTATTGGCACATAAACAGACCTGAAAACCAAACCAAACAAATTAGAAGATCCAGAAATAAATCCACATACTTACCACAGCCATCTGAATTTTGACAAAGGAACCAAACATATATGTTGGGGGGAGCTCTTCAACACATGGTGAAATGGTACTAGGAAACTAGACCTCCATATGCAGAAGTTAACACTGGATCCCTGTGTCTCACTTTGTACTAATATAAATTCAAAGTGGATCAAAGACTTTGATGTAAGACCTAAAACTTTGAAACTCCTTCAGGAAAGAGTAAGGGAAACATACTACAAAGTTACAAGTCAGGATATAATGGAGGTACCTGCATCCCCATGTTCATTGCTGCATTATTCAGAATAGTCTAAATGTCCTACACCTAATGAGTGTATCAAGACAGTGTGGCAGGGCTAGGGAGGTGGCTCAGTGGTAGAGTGCTTGCCTTGCATGCCTGAGGCCCTGGGTTCGATTCCTCAGCACCACATAAGCAAAAAGAAAAAAGCCAGAAGTG
>NW_012267283.1:11464978-11477152 GCF_000151885.1 Dipodomys ordii | reverse complement strand
AAAAAAAAAAAAAAAAGACAATAAGTAATTCCAGCTGGGTGTTAATGGTTGTCTGTACTTACTCAGGAGGCTGAGACCTAAGGATTAAGGTTTGAAGCTGTCCTGGACAAACAAATTCTGAGATACCTATCTTCAATTAACTAGCAAAAAGCCAGAAGTAGAAGTGTAGCTTGTGGTAGGGAATCAGCCTTGAGTGGAAAAGCTGAGCAAGAGCACAAGGTCCTGAGTTCAAGCCCCAGTAATGACATAAAAAATAACTATAAATAAGTATAACTAGATAAAATTTAAAAAAAATAAAATACAGTAATTCCTACTTGAAAGATCCCATTATGTTGCTTTGCTCAGAGATCATCTTCAGAGGCTTGCTACTAAAGTTAAGTATATTGTTAGGTCATGCGTTCTGATCACATGAGGCTAGATGGAAATGGAAGCTTTGATGCTGGAGGAGAGGACCAAATAAACATGGGCATATTCCATATTCTCAGGCAACCCACTGGAGTGGAAAGGATCATAAAGCTGAAGAACCTTCCTATCCTTTTATGGGTTAGACATAGCCATGTGTTCATTTGGGTGATAAGATTTATGGCTTAAGCTTCACTGAAATTTGCCTTCTCCAGCCACTCAGCAGGGCTGGAGAAGAGGTAGATAAAAATTGAGGAAAAATTTTCTAGTAGGCTCTGCAGACTCATCTGGCTTTGGATACCAACAATTGCCATGTCTAAATCTAAAATTACAGTAATTAGAATAAATGAGTCACTCAGAATTCTGCTTTTCCATTTTTGTCACAAGTATCTTTTCTAAACTTCCTTTGCCTACCCAGTCTAAATACTTACACCTTATCAGGTATCTGAAAGCACAGGGTAGATTAGCATTTAAAGATTCTAAGGAATAGTTGAGTAAGCCTGATAACATAGGAACAGCCCATAGCCAGACACTGGTGGCTTTACCTGTAATCTCCGCTACTCATGACACTGAGATATGAAAGATGGATGTTTGAGACCAGCCCAATCAGAAGAGTCTCCACAATAGCAGCAAAAAGCTGTGCTATTGGTATGGCTCCACTGGTAGAGTACCACTTGAACAAGCAAGCTGAGGCTGAGTAAGCCTCAGGCCCTGAGTTCAAACTGAAAAATTAATGTTAATTAAACTTGCACATATATATATATATATATATATACATACAGACACATAAACATATATATGAGCATTTTAGAAGGTAGTGAATAGTAACTTCAGTCTTACAGCCTAGTACAGGATTTCAGAAACTGTTTTTGTAAAGACCAAATAGTATGTATTTAAGGTTTTACAGGATCTAATGTTTTTTAGAGCTGTGTGACAGTCACATACTGTCTGTCACAACTGTCTTACCATTGTAGTGTAAAAGCAGCCCCAGATAATTCATAAGCAGTGAGCATGCTGTTCCAAAAATATTTGTGTGTTGAATTTCAGTCATCTTTGCATGAAGTAAATTTGCTTTTGACTCTTTTCAGCCATCTAAAAATGTAAAACTCAGCCTGACACTGGTAGCTTATGCCTGTAATCCTAGCTATTCAGGAGGATGAGATGGGAGGATCACAGTTCAAAGCCAGCCTTGTCAGGAAAGCCTGTGAGACATTCCAATTAACTACCAGCAAACCAGAAGTAGCACTATGGCTCAAAGTAGTGGAATGCTAGTCTTGAGCAAAAGACTTAGGGATAACACTGAGACCAAGTTCAAGCCTCACAACCAACAAAACAACAACAACAACAACAACAAAAAACAGTTTTAGCTCATGAGCAGCACTAGGCCACCAGCTGGCCTTTACCTGGTCTAGCAGAGGAAAGAAAGGCTTAGAACTTGAATGCATCACCACGCCACTTCTCAAGCTGCATCCCTCAGGCATTCTGTGAGTACAGAATTAGAGACCGGATGACGAACAGTTGCTTGGTGTCGTATTTTAGGTTTTTTGGTTTGCTTTTGTGACTGTCCTGGGGCTTGAACTCAGGACCTGGGCACTATTCCTGAGCTTCTTTTGCTCAAGGTTCGAGCTCTACCCCAGTAGCATTTCTAGATTTTTCTGAGTAGTTTGTTGGAGATATGAGTCTCACAGACTTTCCTGCCCAGGCTGGCTTCAAACGATTGTCAGATGTCAGCCTCCTGAGGAACTAGGATTACAGGTGTGAGCTACAAGCACCCAGCTTGTGTTTTTTAACAGTTCGTCACTGGAGTGACAATACATCCAACTAGCATTCTGTTAATTGTTGTAAAAAACTGTGCCTTACCCCTAGGCCATTTTTCTCCTAAATAATGGAGAGCTGAGGGCTTTCTTGAAAGAAGTGAAATTGTATTATTTTGTCCAAATATTCCTACTGTGCTTTTTCAGTGGTTGCTTCCTGACAGTTGTGATAACTTTTTGTAGCTTCATTTCACCTTGGATCTGGTGCATTTTGTAAGCTATAGCTCTGGATTCTTCACAGAGTAGAGAGCACACAGCACACTTTAGACAGAGCAGAGCATTATGGTTTCCTAGTCTGAATGCCTCACAAGTGAAATGAGCACCTTTTCAGAATTTCAGAAATGTGGATTGTGTTATTTGCAGGTAAACACAGTGCTTGAAAATACTACTAGAAGAATACAATGTATACTTCAGTGTGTGATTGCTCTGAACTTTGAAAATAAGTGTTGCTTTCAAATATGAAGAGCTAATGTGTTTTCCGGTTGCTTATAGCCTCTGATAGTCTTGTCTTTGCTTGCTTTAAAAATATTCAGGTGGAAAAACCTTGCAGTGGAGGCCAAGATTTACTACTTTATCCAGCCAAGAGAAAGCAGCCCTTGAAAAGTGAACTGGACCCTGACAAGGTACCCCTGCTACCTGCTTCCAAGCAAACACAACCAGCGAAAGAGAGTCCAGCAGTGATGCCAGGAGATGTCAAAGAGAAAGTGGCTGAGCTGCTGGTGAAATACACAAGTGGGCTTTGGGCAAGTGCACTCCCAAAAGCATTTGAGGACACATATAAAGTAAAATTCCCCGAGGATGCCTTAAAAAACCTCGCTGCACTTTCGGATGTATGCACCATAGATTACATTTCCGGAAATCCCCAGAAGGCCATTCTCTATGCTAAACTTCCATCGCCTCCTGACAAGATCCTAAAGGATGAAGGGCAAGCACAAGGCGATTATGACATCAAGTCTATGATTGAGCAAGAGTATTTGCAAATAGAGAAAAACATTGCTGAGAGTGCCGAAACCGGTGCAGAGGATATGACCATAGCCATTCCTCCTCTAGTCATTCCCACTGAGGCCTCCCCATCTGTGCTGGTGGTTGAACTGAACAACACAAACGAAGTGGTTATCAGGCAGGTTGCACTTTCTAACTCTTTCCAATACTGATATGCTATTGTTACTTGACTATCATAGATGCTGGGATTAAAAGATAAAATATTCTTGGTTAGAAAGAGTTATAGTGGAGTGCAGTATTTGCACTAAATGCTCAAGATACGCAACTGTTCTTATGAGAAAAGATAACTAATAATTCTAAAATAGAAATGATAAAATTCTCTTGAAAAACATGTCTTCAGATTATTTAGATAACTTTTCCCAGTATAAGTTTGCATCTTCCCTAGCTTTTTCCATTATAAGCATGCATCCTGTATTCTGCATTTCACATGTGGAGTGGGGTGGCTGGAAGCCAGCAAGCACAGTAGGCAATGTTTGTTCTTAACTTGATCTAGGTCCTTGGCACATGCCCCACCCCTGCAGACTTGGCAGACCCCTACCAGACTGATCTCTGTTCTATAATCACATATTCATACAGACAGGCTTCATAAGGGGCCTGGAGGAGTGCAGAGGCAGAACCTGCACATCACAAATGGAAATCTTGGTCTCCACTCTCAAAAATTAACATTGGGTCTAAGAGTGGAGCCTTCACTAACAGTGAAGCTGTTTAGTTCCATCCCCAGCATTATAAATGGGGGAAAAAAGTATAATTAACTTTGTGAAACTATATGGCATGCCTACATTGATGTCATCATTCTCTCTCCACTTGCTCAAGTAATTTCCAGACACTGAATCCATTCTTGTGACTACCACCTCATTCCAGCTGTAGCATCATCCCTTGCTCTCACAGGACTGCATCTGGCCTTTCCTATAGGGGCTGCTGCAGAGAGAAGAAATGCCTCGAATTCCCACTTCTCCCCACCTCCCATCTCCTTACTGGAGCCTGTGCCAAGCAACCATATCACCACTGCAGTCTGAGTCCTGCCAGTTGGTCTCAGGACTGAAACCTTTAGTGGAAATCCAGGCCCCTGAGACTCCAGGTCCCAGGAAATGGGGCTCAATGCAGACCTCCCAGGAGATTGCAGAGTGGGACAGCTGCATTCCTGCATGTCTCAACATTTACAAAGCTCTTTTAAGTTTAAATGATAGAGTATGGTAAAGCCTTGGGAGGTTCAGGAGTGAATATTATGCTTGTGTTGCTTTAAAAATAGCCTTTGCTCCTCAAAGGGGCTCTCTCCATCTGCATAGGGTCTTTTTTTTGTTGGCTGTGGGGCTTGAACTTAGGAAATAGGTGCTATCCCTGAGCTTTTTTGCTCAAGGCTGGTACTCTACCACTTTGAGCCACACAGCTCTTCTTCCAGCTTTTGGGTAGTTAATTGGAGATAGGAGTCTCACATATTTTCCTGCCAGGGACGGCTTTGAACCATGATCCTCAGATGTCAGCCTCCTGAGTAGCTAGGATTATAGGTGTGAGCCACCAGTGCCTGGCTTGTGTAGGACTTTTAAATAGATTTTTGCCTCTTTCTGGTAACAAACAGGTTTAGTACAGCATCTTCTCTCCTGCTCTCTACTTGTCTATATGCAAAAACACTCATAAAGGAATAGCTTCTTACAGCTACCTGGGCTCATTGGGACCCTGGGTAACAACTGGTCCATACCAATGTTCTATATGCCTACCCCCACCTCCCTGGCCAGGTGAGTTCATAGCACAGCCTCCAGACAAAAGGCTTCCGTGGGTAGTTATGGCAGCTCTTGTTTTCATGGCCCAAACTTGGTTTTCAAGATTTTTTTTTTTTTTTGTCTTAGAAGCACACCCTTAATGAAAACAGGAAAATAGCAGCCATGTATGGAAGAAAATAAAAGAACTGTTTTGTTCAGTTATTTTTGTGATTGTTCAGTGGTGTTTGAACTGAGGGCCTCATGCTTGTTAAGCAGATCCTCTCCTACTGGAACTACATCGCCAGCACTGTTTATTTTGTTTTAGTTATTTTTTTTAAGTAGGGTCTCGAGTTTTTGCCTGGGCCAGCTTCTGAGGAGATCCTCCTATGTCCTTCCATGATGCTGGAACCCAGCTATACCACCATGCCTGCCCTATTTGTTCACATGGGAATCTAGCCAACTTTTTGCCTCGGCTGGCCTCTAACTTAATCCTACTGATTCCTGCCTTTGGAGTAAGTGGGATTACAGGCATGTACCACCATGCCTGAATGAATGTGTTTTGATAACCAGAGATAGATCAGCAAGACTGCAATCATCAGCAGTAGAAAATTGTAGAACATTACAGGGTGTGTCTGAAAATAATATACTCAGAAAGCATACCTTTTAGAGGCTTCAGCTAGAATATATCACTTTTTAGAGTAAGAATTCAACATTTTATTCTAATTGGTTCATTAAATTTTTTTAGGGGGGATGTCACATTGCTATATTTTCATTTTGGCTTTTGTTCTTGTTGTTATTGTTGTTTGCAATTATATGGATCACACCCAGGATCAAACTAGACAAGCACTCTACCATTGAATCACTGCTTTTCAGAGCTGAGGTTTACCTCACCCAGCCTCAGGACAATGCTGTCTGCTAGATTCTCTTCTTGGTGGTCTGCACAGATCTAGTAGCCTTACTCAAGATCTGAGGACTGCTCTTACTTGCCTCTTTCCTTTTATGTAGATTTTCAGTGTGTCTTACTTTCTTCCAAACCTCCTCAGCTTGATCTTCCCCAAGAGGCCTCTTCATTCACTTGTGTTAGTGTTGGTCAGCTCTGTTGTACAGTGATCGGGACCTCAGCCTTGCCTTGTGTGATCCCTATAACCCTACCCCCTGAAACCAGAGATGGCCACAGAAGAGTTGAGCCCTACAGAATTCCTGAGGTTTCCCCCTCCCCCTACTCCTGGGCTATTTCATTTGTGTTCTCTTCCTGTCATTAATCCAGGTAT
Source organism: Dipodomys ordii (assembly GCF_000151885.1). Lineage (NCBI taxonomy): Eukaryota > Metazoa > Chordata > Mammalia > Rodentia > Heteromyidae > Dipodomys > Dipodomys ordii. The sequence continues at coordinate 11,470,966 of NW_012267283.1, read as the reverse complement.
GTGGGCAAAGACTACTCAGCTGCTCAGGAATTAATGGAAGATGAGATGAAGGAGCATTACAGTAAGAATCCCAAGGTTGCACCAGTCCAGGCTGTACATGTCGGGCAGCTGCTGGCGGTCAAGGCCGAGGAGGATGCCTGGTTACGTGCACAGATCATCTCAGCAGAGGAGAACAAGCTAAAGGTAAGCATTAAAGCTTCTCCTTCATGGGTAGTGAACACTAGGGTTGAAAAGATTGTATCTATAAAAGATTATGAGGAGTAGTTGTGTGAGCTTTGAGCTTGGCAGTATATGTATATGCTTCTCAAGAAAGGTTGCATGACCCATGGTGTAATATGGAGAAGGTGATTTATTCCCATTCCCAATACCAAGCAGTCCAGTAGATCCGAGTCCAGACTTCCACAGAGGGCCACAGCCTGATTAGAGAGCTGCCCTTCTTCCTCTTCCTGTTCAGGGTTGCTCTCCTTAGTCCTCTTAGACTACTGGGAGCTCATCTGTATCTGTCAGCTTTTCATTTCCACAGTTTTTATGAGCATCAATTAGTTGTTCAAAGAGTTCCATTTTGACATGTCCATATGTATACACAGTGTACCATGGTCAAACTCAGCCCCTCTTCACTGTCCTCTACTCTCCTTTCCAGACCAGTTTCAACAAGCATCATTGTTCCATTTTCATGTACAGTAAGTGTCTTGACCACCCTCTCCCATCCTCTCCTGTTTTCCCAACCACCTTGCATTAGTACCTGTATGAGACATGTTTTGCATTTGGGTGTTTTTGTGTATCTCTGCATGGTAATTGGTGAAAGAGGTTTCCCTGTGGTCTTTCGCCCTGGCTTGCTCTCTAACACCCCTGCTATTCAGTAGCGGTCAATGACTTTAAATTTTTTGATATTTTCATCCACAGTACAGTTTATTTCAGTGTCATTCATGCTGTGATATTTTGTTTTTTTACTTTTTAAAATTTATTTTTGTCAGAACTCAAGGACTCAAACTTGTGTGCTTGATCTGCTGGCACTCTACCACTTGATCTGTCTCCAGGTCTGATTTTTTAATATATATATTTTTATTATAAAGATACAAGATACAGAGGGGTTACGGTTACATGAGTAAGGTAATGAGTACATTTCCTATCAAGCATTGTTACACCCTCCTTTGTTTTTCCCCTACCATCCCTTCCTCCTCACCTTCCCAATTCCTCCCTCCCCTTCTCCCTCTCTCCCCCCCTCTTTCCCTTGCAAAGTTGTAAAGTTCGTTTTCAACATAGTGTCTTGTACATCTCATTGTTCCAACGGGTCAACCTGTATCTTTATGTCAGCATTTTGTTACTTCCCTCCTCCTCCCCAAATTAGAAAAATATATATACAAGATGCAGAGCACCAGAATCAAATACAGTGAAGACACAGGTTATACCATAGGAGGAAGAGCATAGAACAGAAACAAAAAAATCACGTAATACATTATAAATACATTAAAAACAACAGCAACAAAGATAAAACCTCTTGTGTCCCTATCTTGGGGTTCATTTCACTTGGGGTTCATTTCATCTTATACAGTCATATGTACATAGCTTTTGACCTTTTCTGCTTGTCCTAGACATCTAGGCCTGATTTTTGCTGGTTATTTTGCAGATGGAATCTCTCAGGCTGGCTTGGAACCACAATCCTCAGATCTCAGCTTTCTGAGTAGCTCTGAGCCATCAGCACCCAGTTTGTTCTATCAGTTTTTTTTTCTTTTTCCTGTGTTGCTTCTTCCTTTCTTGGTAAATGCAGAATGTTTGTTTAGAAATTACTTTAAGGAGGTTCTTAAGGTTCTTAAGCCCCTTGCAGAGGGGCTGTTACTTTATGAAGAATTTGGGGAAACATCACTGAAATGTTTCCTCTTCACTAAGGAAATGCACTTCAGGACCTCTGTACATCATCACCTCTTTCATAGGAGAGTGCCCTTGACTCCATGTTTCACAGTTCTGTGTGTACATGGGAGACATGTCCAGAGAACTTTGTGTTCTCTCTGGATTTTGAAAGCAGGGAATTATGCCACCATCTTTGCAGCCTGTGTTCTACAAGGCAAACCTGAAACCCGCATGCCACTATCAGCCCCTGGCCGTAACCCACTATGTGTCACTGAAGATATGTAATCATTCTGAACAGTGCTTAGGTCTACCTACTCACTGAGACTCTACACCATTGAGAGACAGAGAAGACACTGTTTCCTACCTAGTTTGCTCAGGAGATAAGAGAGGCTTTGATCCTGTCCAAATAGGAGATCACTCAGCCACCTTTTTCATTCATTGTGAATTTAGGAAATCCCTTAGCCAATATACAGAAACATGGCCTTTAAGAATTGAGTGACTTTAAAATCTGAAAAGTGTAACGGTTTGGCAGTTTAAAAACACTTATTATATTTCCCCTAACTATATAAGAGAAATGTAAATACAATATCACACAAGGCTTCTGTCTATGTTTGTAGCAAGTTTATCACTAATAATCCCAAACTGGAAACATCCCAGATGCTTATATATGTGAATGTATAAACAGTTAATTCATGCAATGGAATATTATGCAATAATCAAAAAGAATGAGCTTCTGATATAGACAATTATATGGATAAATCACATGATTTGTGCTGAACAAAAAAAAAAGCCAGTCACAGTAATATTACCCTATGTAAGTGATGTCTAAGAACTGATAAAATCTGTTTGCAGTGATAAAATTGGGACAGTGCTTGCTTGGCATAGTAAGTGAAGAGAGGCTAATTGCCAAGGACCAGAGGGCACTTCTGGGAGGCAGTGGGAATAGTCTAAGTTTGATAATGGTGGTGAGTATATGGGTATATATATATTGATCAAAACACATTTAAGCCAGGCGCCTATGGCTCATGCATGTAAACCTAGCTGCTCAGGAGGCTGAGATCCTGGAGATCTCAGGAGCCAGCATAGGCAGGAAAGTCTGTGAGACTCTTACCTCCAATTAACCATCAGAAATGAGAAGTGGCACTGTGGTTCAAAGTGGTGGAGCATCATTCTTGAGTGAAAAAGCTCATGAGACAGTGCCCAGTCCTGAGTTCAAGCCCCATCACTGACAAAAAAAAGTAACTATATACATTAAAGCATTATCTTTTATTCAGTATAAAGCATTATCTTTTATTCAGTATAAGTTATACTTGGATAAATTTGAAAACAGATTGAAAAGTCCTAAGGATCAAGTTGAAGGGGGAAGCACAAGACTGGTGTTTGTGACACAGGCACTCAGCCTGACTTTGCTTGTATTTTTGTGGCCTTAGTCAAGTCCCTCCTTTGCTCTGAGCCTTTAGGTGATAGGCTATAACTGCCCCAAATATTCATTGATAGACTTCTACTTCTGTCCATTTCTCTTACCTACCCTTAGGCTATGCTATTTTAAGGCAAAGGGATCTTTTCTTTCTTTCTTTTTGGTCGGTCTTGGGGCCTGAACTCTGGGCCTGGGCACTGTCCCTCAGCTCTTCAGCTCAAGGCTAGCTCTTGAGCCACAGCACCCACTTCCGGCTTTTTTCTTTTTGCTTATGTGGGGCTGAGGAATCAAACCCAGGGCCTCATGCATGCAAGGCAAGCACTCTACCACTGAGCCATCTTCCCAGCCCCACAAAGGGATCTCTTATGAAGAGAAGAATCCTCCATAATTCCCAGGGACATATTAATGGTGCAGCAGTGTTTACAGTATACAGTGCAGTTATCCACAGACATTGTCCAGAATGCCATCGGTATTGCTGCTGAGAGTTATGGATAATTGATAGAAATTAAAAAGGTAGCTGAGTATTTTATACACTAGTATGTATAGTGGTCCCACCCAGTTCTTCTTCCCTCCTCCTGGTGGGGCTCAGTTATTTCTTCCTTTATTTGGAGAAACCACAACTACTTCTAGCAGTAGCTTTGTTTCTCTTGGGTTAAACTTTGCCTGATGATGGGTATCAGAACCCTTCTTGCTCTCCATCTGTGAGATCCTTGGTGTGTATACTCCCTGAGGCTGGTGCCAGTAGGCTTGACCAGACTAGACATGCATGTCAGAGCAGCTTTGAATTACTCAGGTGACTCTGTGCAACTTGTGACCGTTTGATGGCGCCAGAGAACCAGGAGTGGGGGGGGGGTGCTCTGGGAGCCTGCTGGTGCCAGTATCAGTATTTCAAAGAAACTGCTCTGTCCTCACAGAATAGAGGACAGTGTGGCAAGAGTCAGTCTGGGCCATCCAGGGACAAGTGCTTTATAAATGCTGTCTGCCAAGCAAACAGGTAGTGGCCTGATAAGGACAAGAAAGAAAGGAAAGAGGCAACTTATGATCATTTCAAAAACCCTTTGAAGACTTTAGAGCAGTCTTCCTTAAGGTCTGTATTGTATTAAGAAAATGAAAGCTGCCCTGCCCCTGAGTTTGGGAGGCGGGGGAGAGACAAGGGGCTAAATTAGTGTGACAGAGATGCACTTGTACACAATGAGGCTTACTGCCTTCCGTGCAGGTTCTGCCATTAATCTGGAGCCACAGCAATATAAAGTATGAGTTTATAACAAGTGCTGTTTTTCAAGAGAGAGAAGGAAGGCCCACATGGTCAAGGTTTGAGTTAGTCTCCCTGCCTCTCCTGGTTTCCTGAGACTCTTGACTAGAAACTTTTATGTTAATGCTGTCATCTAAGTACTAAGAAAACTGGCCTGTATACTTTTTTGTTTTCTCAGAAGGTGAAAGAGACCTATTTTCACTTGTTTGGTACTACTTAGCCAACCCTGGTTTTTAGAGAGAGAAAGGGAGAGAGAGAGAGAGAGTGTGTGTGTGTGTGTGTTTTAAATAACCATCACCAGCTTTCATTAGAGAATCATATTAGATTTCAACAATTTCAGATTCTTAGTTATCATTCTAAACCACAACCTAATGTTTCCAGATATTAAAAAAGCTTTGTATTTACAGCCTTTTTCAAAAGAAAGCTTTGCATAAACACTAAAAATTATCTATATTAGAATTATACTCTATAAAAATACTATCCAGGCTCCTGTAATGATCTGTAGTAATAGAGAGGAGAGGTCTACCTGTGCAAAAATGCTCTGCCCCAGACTGAGCTGGAAGCCTAATCTAGCTTCATGCCCTTAAAAAAGAACAGCTGAGCTGGACACCAGTAATCCTAGCTACTCAGGAGGCTGAGATCTGAGGATCAAGGTTCAGAGCCAGCCTGGACAGGAAAATCTGTGACACTCTTTATCTCCAATAAACCACCAGAAAACCGGAAGTGGTGCTGTGGCTCAAGAGGTAGAGTGCTTGCCTTGAGCTGAAGAGCTGAGGGATAGCACCAAGGCGCAGAGTTGAAGCCCCACAGCTGACAAAAAAAAAAAAAAAGAACAGCTGTGCATGTTCATATTTTCAGGGAGTCCTATGCTGTCTGGCCTTCTTGTTGACAGTAGTATCTTGGTCCCTAGAAGCACAACGGCTGAGAAGAGGCCATATGTGGCCTGGGGCTTCTAGAATCTGTTCTGTACCATAAGAGCAATGCCCCCTCTCTATGAAAACTACTATTGCCCAAGAACATGAGGAAAGTGTGATTGAAGAGAGGACAAGGTGACACAAGCACCAGGCCATTAAGGAGGATAAGAGAGGAAAGCCTCAAGTTGGCAGAACCATAGGTATGCTGCTAAGAGACTGACTGCAGCAAGGTCTTTACCCTGCTCTTCCCATTATTCAAGGGCTGAAGGAACAGATGCGACTAGAACAGGAAGCCCAGGTTCTCTTTGTCCCAATCCATCTTTCTCTTCTGGGAATCATCAAGGAGTGCATGTTCTGGCTTTGTGCAGTTGGCTGTGATACCATTGACCTTAATGATTGTGAAATAAAATGCATCAAATGGTTTTTTTTTTAAATTTTATTTTATTTTATTTGTGAACAAACTGTACAGAGGGGTTACAATTGCATGGGCAGGATAATGCGTACATTTCTTACCAAGCATTGCAGCCTCCTCCTTTGTTTACCCTTCCCATCCCTTC